>NC_083598.1:16684778-16994558 GCF_020882245.1 Rhopalosiphum padi | reverse complement strand
TTGATTCTAAATTGAATTATGTCTAATTTTCATTTTTTCTTTTAAATGTTGTTTTGCATTTAGTATCTACATTTCTATTGTAACACTTTTTATTATAATTTAAAAACTTTTTTATTCAATGCCACAATAATTTTGAAAGCCTGAGTAATTGCATAGGTACCGGCAGGATTTGAAAAATAAAAGTTGTCATTTACTTATATAGGTATTGTTGTATTAACAATTCATTAAATATTAAAAAAAATCTGAGGTTAAACTATAACGGAATATATTTATTTTGAGATTATTGAATATTATTTCTAGGTTTCTTGGTTTCTAGGTTTAGTTGTTTAAATGTTCAATATTATTTTATAATTCTAATAACACTTGAGACAATTAAACATTTGTTTTTTGGTATGTCTTTATACACACAGCAATTTGATTAATGATTGTTATACTTTAATACACACAATTAAAAAATAAAAGACACATAATATAATATATCTTTTAAATACATCTTTAAGCCATTCAAAACAGTTAGGTACTAAACATCGACTTAGATATTATCCAAATCCGTGGTACTAATAGGTATGATGTAGGCTTGTAGCCTGTAGATATAATTTATCTTTTATCTTATACTTAGGTCATGTTTCTCATTTTTAAATATTTTAATTATGAATTTTATAAATAGTTTATATTTATATTTAATTAGTTTAATTAGAACATTTTTTACTTTCTTGATTTTTAATTGACCAAAATCAAGTAAGTATTTTTTATAAATTGGTTAAAATAATTTAATATTATACAGTATAATTAGGTATTAGTTATTATTAATTTAACAGTATTTTTAAATGAAAAGTTGATATACATTTGCTCATACATCAGTGACAATTCAAAATTTAAATATTATAAACCTCTTTATTTAATTTATCAATTGTTTTTGGGCATACTGCATACATATTGCATATTTTTGTCTAATGACTAGTATTAGGAAAAAAAGTCTACCAATGCATTTATAAAATACAAAATTATGATAAATTTATTAAAAATTAAAAAATATATATCTTATACAGTTATACTAGTATTATTTAAAAATATAACAATGTATTTATTCAGTTATGAAAGATCTCTTATTTTAATATTTTAATCTATTTGTTTTAAAAAATTAGGAATATCTACAGATTTGTCTGTTTCATTTTATTTATAGGTAGGTACTGCAACTGGAAACTTTTTTCCGTTTACCCTAGAGACTATTCAGCTACCTAACTATTTATCTAAAATTCTAAACCCAAAACAACATTTTTATTGCATTTCTATTTGTTTAAATAATTGCTAATAGGGCTTATTGGTTTACTTTCTTAACTTGCCAATGCATTTTACCTAAGATCTAGGCTTTTTTTAAAGGTTATTGATGCTCAAAATAATGATGTTGGTTTGTTTATTAATGCTAATGGCGGTAGTTTGACTGATGAGCAAAGCACCTAGTAAGTTATAAAATTCCTAGCTACGGACATTGGACAAGCCTTTTTCTTATTCTGTGCTTTCAGTGTTGCAACTTGCAAGATACGGGCATCTATCAAGATTATTATTAGAAAAAGTAGTGTAGGTAGTCTGGTAGTGTATATTATTTATCAGTACACGCACTCGTTATAATAATAATTATAACCGGCCATTTTGCGTTTTATTAAATAAATCAAAAATGCCACGAGCAGGCCGTAGACGACGGATGATATAACATTATTGTAGGTATTAGTGTATTACCTATTTACCTATGATGTACTAACGAGTAACGACAATAGTCCGTCTCCATCTTTACAGACTGCAGTGTGCCCGAAACTTCGGTTCATCGGTTACTGGTTAGAAAGAATCAGAAGCAATTTATTTTCGTTTTTGTGTAAAAAAAAATAAAACGACACAATTATTATTATATTATTTATGGCTATTGCAGTATTAATGGTATTGAACAAAAGTGTAAATAAATCGTGATTCACGTCGAATTTGTTTTGGTTTTGGCCTGTTATCATTATCCATTTATCCACCAGCTTGGCGACTTGATGATAGCAGGACGTTAACATTCCGCCGAGTCACCGCCTCCCCACTCCTCAACACACCGACACCGATCCCCACCAGTGTTATTAGTGTACACTGTGCACAGCCATACGGGTCCGGCCAACTGACGGCCACCATCATTCATCGTAGACAGTGGCTTGGTCGGCGTAATAACAGAACACAAATAAAATTATAACGCAATATTGTTGTTCTGTTTCCCATTCCCATCGCTTGGTTTTTACTAGTTTTCGTTTTGAGTTGCAGATCGCAAGCTTCGTGTGTGCGCTAGTGCGTACGTACGTGTGTTCTGGTCGTGTCAGTTGTGTATTTGTATTATAACTATTTCATTCTACTATTCTCGTCTATGGCCGTGTGCGACTGACTACGTTTAAGCGTGTGCAGAATATGCGCTGTACGTCGCGGGACGTCTGGCGGTTGTAGCTCGACGACGATTTTGGGCGAATATAGACGCTACTGTGAGTATTCCGACGTACCCATAGCACATCAATTTAGTGTCGCGTTTTAATGAGCACGAACAAAATAAAATATTATTAAAACACGAACCGACCGACCGCCTGTTTAACACGCGTGTACGTCGTAGTAATAATTTGTCTTTGTTCGGTCGCCATTCCCCCGGTGTCGTGACAGTAGTAGATGCCCAGGTCGCCGACGACCATATTTTGGTCGCGAGTCCCCATCATACTACTTGCATATCAATCGCTGTCATATTAGCAGTGTACAAGTCGGCTATATCGATACACTGTAATTGTTAACTACCTATATAGAGGTACATTATAGTTTGATTCTTTGTGTAGTCCCTATAAGTCTGTGGATATTAACCGATTCATCTGTACCTTATACATAAAACTTGGTATTATAGTTATGTTTCAATGTCACTAATTTTTCCTCCATTTGAATTGTGTTTTGTTTGTTACCTTTACAAAGATTTTAGATTTGCTATGTTTCTAATACCCGATAAGCCATGATTGTTTTGACACATAATATTCACAAATACATACTTACAAATTTAACAGTTTAAATATTGTATAATATTATCTATTGTACCTTCAGAATGTGTAGGAGTAGAAATCAAATTGTTGATTTAAATTTATTATTTTTTAATATAATATTATACTTATAACTATATTTAAGAGTTAGGTAGTTAGTAAACAGAATTTTTTACAGAAATATAAAAAAAATAGGGAATGGATAATTTTCTTTTATTCCAATACCAAAATTCAAGAGAACAGATTCTTTAAATTAGTACTATAACAAATTTATTATCCATAGTATCAACATCAGTTAAACATTTTACATAGGTAATACACTACACTGTTATGTTATCTATTATGAAATAAAAATACTTAGGTATTAGGTATTGATATTTAAATAAACCACTTTGGTTCTCAGTAAAGTTGTTGTTATTATCGAGTCTCGTGTGTTGATATAAAATTCAAATCTGGAAAAATTTGAGCTAAAAATATTTGCTGATTATATTTAACAAAAATAGTAAAAAAATAATGGTATAATGCTTATAGAAATCAAATTTTTAAACTTTAACTACCATTCATTAGAACTTTATTAGATACTTTTCAGTTATCTTTTTTTACTAATACCAAATTTAATTATAAAATTAGGACTTTCAAAGGACTAATTCAAAAAGAATGTTCTTTTCAGTGTTGCGTAAAGTTTACTTAGTTTATGCTTTTAATCTTAACATATTGTATACAGATATAAATAAAACTAAATATTTTTTCTTTAAAATCCCAAACATTTTAGTATTTTATGTTTGTTGTTAATAGTTTATTACCCTGGTATTTTTTTTAAGTATACCTATTTTAATAAATGAAATAAGCGTCTATTGCATAAAGTTAAATTTTTGCATTAGATACAGTATATTATAAAGTCATGAATATCATAATATTATAGTGTGGTATTTTTTTATTTAAATCTTTGATTTTGTGATTTAATACCTATTTTGTTTTTTGTAAATACAGTTGGTACATTTACAGTAAAATTGTTATCATCTTAGTGTTTGGTATTGATTTTTTTTTTTATTAAGGTCAAGGTATGATATTATCATGAAAACATAAGTGATTGATTACTAAAGTTATTATTATTTTAACATTGATCACAAGTTTCATTTTTGAGACCTATATTATTTTTAATCTCGTACATAATACATTTAATTTATTAAATAATTTGTAAAGAGTTAAAAATAGTCCTAGAACATTAATATGTCACAATAGGTATCTATCACATAATTTATTTTATAAATCAATTTATTCCATTATGGTCTATCACCTATATAAATACATTTTTGTCAAATATTGTAATGTTATTATCTTACATTATTACATATTTATACTGTAGAATGTTAGTTTTACTAAAAAGGTTAACTATATATTTCATCAATTAAAAAAGATACATCTCAACAATTTATTATAAAACTTCTATATTTATTATTGACTGTAAATTGTATGTTTTAAAAATCCTACTAAACAATTTATATGTTGGTATTTAACATATTTCTTATTTAATATTAATTTTTAATAGAAAGGATTTATATCTACATTTTGATATGTTAAATTTTACTTCAAATAAATAATTCAATTAAGTAATTGCTTATTTTTTATTTATTAAATTTTTATCTAAATAATAACAGTATTCTATGTTCAAAAGTCAAGTTTATATTATTGTTCGCTATCAAATTATAATTATATTTAATGATATTGATATGTAAGCAATCATTATATTATATTATTTTTAAAATTATAAGCCAAAAAACAATTTCTTTTTGTATATTATATTTATTTAATTATAATTTTGCAACTTTAATTTTAATTCTAAAGGAACAAAAAAAAAAAACTGATAGTGTTTTTTTAGTAAAATAAATTACTCAAAAGAAATATTTAGTTATTTTTGATTACTTGCCATGACCTTGATATAAAAGTATATACTTAGATCTTTGCCAAATATTTGTACCTATATTACATTATACTTTGTTTTTGATTTTATATGAATTGTGTTGCTTATTTTTGTTTATTTATCCATACCTTTTTAATCATTTTAGAGTTCATTGTACCATCGTTCAATAAAGATGGCTGATGTTGATCCAGAAACTCTTCTGGAGTGGCTTAACATGGGCCAGGGTGATGAACGAGATATGCAACTCATAGCATTAGAACAGTTATGCATGTTATTATTGATGTCTGATAACGTTGACAGATGTTTTGAAGTGTAAGATATTAGTTTGTAATTATTTAAAAAAAATACAAAATTATTAATTAGCAAAACTATTTTTTTAGATGTCCACCCCGCTCATTTTTACCAGCACTTTGTCGGATATTTCTTGATGAAAGTGCTCCTGATAGTGTACTTGAAGTGACTGCTAGAGCAATTACTTATTACCTGGATGTATCTGCTGAATGTACTAGACGTATTGTGGCAATTGATGGTGCATTAAAAGCAATTTGCAATCGATTAGTAATTACAGATATATTTTCAAGAACTAATAAAGATTTAGCTGAACAATGTTGCAAAGTATGTTCATTTATTATCTGAAAAATTTCATATAAGTAATCCATTTTTATTATTTTTAATAATCTAGGTATTGGAACTAATATGCACTCGTGAAGCAGGTGCTGTTTTTGAGGCTGGTGGCCTAAGTTCTGTATTATTGTTCATTAGTGATGTTGGATCTTGTGTACACAAAGATACTCTTCATTCTGCTATGACTGTAGTTTCTAGATTATGTACTAAAATGGAACCAAATGAAGCATCATTACCAACTTGTGTTGAGTCTTTATCTACAATGCTTAAACATGACGACTCTCATGTTTCCGATGGTGCTTTGAGATGCTTTGCTTCATTATCTGATAGATTTACACGCCGCGGAATTGATCCAGCTCCTCTAGCACAACATGGACTTTTAAATGAATTGATACTTCGATTATCTTCAGCAGCTGGACCTACAGTAACAAATATAGGAACACCTGGTGAATAATTTTTGAAATAATTCAAAGCTATTTAATAATACTAATTTCTTAATTATTATTTGTTATGATAAGTATAAAGTAAAAGTTTAACAATAAATTATTTATATTTTCCATTTACAGGCCTAAACGCAAATACTTCAACTACTGAGGTTAAATCTTCTCAATCCATATCAACAGTTATAAGCTTGTTAACTACTCTTTGTCGTGGATCTAAATCTGTATCTCATGTATGTTTTATATACTAAAAAGTAAAATCTATACATTTTAAATATATTTTATGTTATACAATTTACTTAAAATAATTATTACTAGTTTCAATAATATAGTTAATGTCAAAAAAAAAAAAAATAAAACTGCAAATTGTATAAATAATAAATTGTACTTTTCGTTTAGGACTTATTTAGATCTAACTTAGCTGATGCGATTGAAAAAGCTCTAAAAGGCGATGAAAGGTAATTATTTATGTTTTTATTTTAATTCTTAGTAATAATATTTTGCAATAGGTAATTTGTATGTTATAAATTATTTATATTAATTTATATTTTAGATGTTGTTTGGATACTATGCGTTTAGTCGATTTATTACTAGTGTTACTTCTTGAAGGACGTGATGCAGTATCATGGAGTACAGTAGCATGTACAAGCAATAATCCTTTATTACCAAAACTTCGACGTTTAGATTCTAGTGCTGAAAAATCTCAACGTCATTTAATTGATTGTATCAGAAGTAAAGATACGGAAGCATTAATGGAAGCTGTAAACTCTGGTGGTATGTAAAATAAAGTCTAAAGATTATTTTATCTCATAAATTATATAATTTTGGTGATTTGTTTAGCAATTGATGTAAACTTTGTGGATGAAGTTGGTCAGACTTTACTAAACTGGGCTTCTGCATTTGGTACCCAAGAAATGGTAGAATATTTGTGTTCTAAAGGAGCTGATGTCAATAAAGGTCTTAGGTCATCATCATTGCATTATGCCGCTTGTTTTGGAAGACCATCTATAGCTAAAATTCTTCTAAAAAATGGTGCTAATCCAGAACTTCGAGATGAAGAGGGTAAAACTCCATTAGATAAAGCACGAGAAAGAATGGATGAAGGACATCGTGAAGTTGCTGCTATATTGGAATCTCCTGGTTAGATTTTTTTATTATTAGTTGAGTATTATTTAATTTGAATAAACACTAAAAGGTAATTACTATTTTTGTAGAGTGGTTGATGTCTTCCAAAAATGAAATTGTTCAGTCAAATGAATCCAAAGAACCAAAAGGAGATCCTGAGATGGCCGCAATTTATCTTAAACGTTTAATGCCTGTTTTTTGTCATACTTTTCAATCAACCATGCTACCATCGATCAGGTAATGTTTTAAATTAATGACAAAAAAAATTATCTGTTTTTAATATATTAAATTTGAAAACCAATTTTTAGAAGAACTTCTCTTTCTTTAATTAAAAAAATGGTTCATTACATTAAACCAGATTGGCTTGAGGATATATGTAGACCTGATTCTCCAAATAATCTTGCTCCTTTGTTGGTTGAAGTACTTGCTACTGTTCTTGATAATGAGGTAAGATTTAAACTGATTTTATATATACAATATTTGTTATTTATACTTATTTTATAATATATATTTATTTATTGATATGTTTTTACATTCTTTCTAATTAGTTTTTAAAAATTCTGAACTACTTTATTCTATTTAGGAAATTAAAATGCTTTTATTTTGCCAAATTAACTTTATTCCAGGATAAGACTTGGCTGTTTTACTGTGATATGAGTGGTGAGGGCCAGAAATATTTGCCTCGAAAACTCTACAAGATGTTAATTGTTAAAAAAAATTATAAATCTTTGATGGTAAAATAACCTAATTGTTTTGCACGCCTCATAGAAAATTTTAGGACTATGCATAAATAATACTTTTAATTGAATGATTTATTTTTCATAATAATAATATAAATATTAATAAATCTTTAAAATCAATTATTTTCTATACAAAGTCTTAAATTTGTATTTATGAATTATATATTATAAGGAAATCCTTATGATTTGAGAAAAAAATATGTAAGTGTCCCTCTCCAACCTATTGGTACCACAGTAAAAAAAAGGTTTTTAAACTCATCAATTGTAATTAAAAATAAAATATTTATTTAAGTAATCAAGTCGTGTCAATAGAATTAGTGATAATTTCTATTTTTTAAATTTCTAAAGAAGAAAAATTTAAATTTAAAAACAATTTATAACACTACTATTGTATTTAAATTAATATGTACCTATTAGAATTGTGTGAATCAATACTATTATAAATGCAATTTATACTTTTATCTTAAAACAATAATTAATAAAATAAATTGTTAATTTAATTAATTGGTATGATTTTTAATTTTTAAAGGAGCATTTATGTACCTAATATTTTATAGTATTAATATATAATCTATTAAGGGAATTCGATTCCAACTGCTATTAAGGAATTCATTATAGATTACTTTCTAAGTGCTTAGTAAAACTAGTACATTAACAGATCATTTCCATACATATACGTACGTAAATTGCTTAATGAATGTTATTATTTTATCAAAATACATTGATATTTTGCCAATATCATAACGTTAGTATCCGATAAAATTTCAGAAAATATTTGAAGTTTTTTTTATGTTAAAAATAACTTACGTTATTATGTGAAAAATGTTGGTTAAATAGTTTAAGAAAATTTCAATTTCAAATTAACTGTATGACAGATTGGAATTATTATATGTTTTTAGAAGTTTTATCTGATTACTAAGAAAGTCTATACAATTGGTAAGTTTGGTAAAAAAAGCATACCCAGAATCGAATCTCCTTAATGGACATAGTTGCAAATGTCTTTAACCATGTATTAATCCATGCATTTTTATCTTAAATAAATTGTTTTTATTTTTAAGTATAATGTGTTTAATATATTTTAATATAACTATTTTGATGAAATGTATTTAAAAACTTGATATTCTTAAATTTAGGAAGATGATGATGGACATGTCATTGCTTTACAAACCATTTATGACCTTTTGAATAAATGTCAAGATACGTTTCTTGATCATTTTGCACGTCTGGGAGTTTTTTGTAAAGTACAACAGCTTATTGGACCTGATAGTAATTCAGAAGTAGATAATGCCCAGCAAATTGATTCAAAAAATGTATGTATTAAAAAATTATTTAATTACTTTGATTGAATAATTAAAATAGATTGATGAAATTAGTGTCTTATGTATACAATTTCTGTGTAATGATATATACGTTATGATTCATATGTTTATTGATTATTTAGTTTCAAACTGAAGATGCTAAAGAAATATTGCCAGGTCATGCATATCATTGGAAAGATTGGTTTTTCTGTCGTGGTCGAGATTGTCTTTATGCTTGGAATGACTATGTTGTCTTGGAGTTATCGAATGGTAGTAATGGATGGTTTAGATTTATGATCAATGATAAATTGTCTACAATGTATTCCAGTGGAAGCCCCGAAGGACAACCAGATACAAGTAAATTTAAAATTATTTTCTTTTACACTCTCCAATACATGTATATTTTAAATTTATCTTGAATTTGATATAGATAAAACTAGAGTTTCTGATCAACCATCAACAGATGGTAAATATACAATTTAAATAATAGCTATTATTATTAATTTAATTTAATGAACTTTTTATTCGTAATATTATAATTTTTTTATTGGTTCAAGTTCCTAGTTTTAATTTAATAAAATATTTTTTTTATTTAAACTTCAGTTCTTAAGCTATTACTTTCATCCAACATAATATTGGCATACTATCTTTTCTACAATTCAATTTTTTTCTATGATACTGTTTAATATCATATTGTGTATAATTGACCAATAAAATTTCAAATTATTTCATAAAAGGATTTTAAGTTATATATTTTATAACAATTTGGACATTTTATTAAAAATATGTATTGTGCGATGATAGTTTGTACTAATTGTGAGACTTGAAATCACAACCTATATTGAGAGTATACCTCTCAGCTGTATTTTACATCTGCTTTGTGTTCTTTATTAATACATTGTGATGTCATTTGTATAACTTAATTAATTTTGCATTTTAGTAATTACTTAATATCAAGAACGTTCTGATTTTAAATTGTAATAATAGATATTAACTTGTATATAGCATACTGTTTTGATTAAATGAAATATATTATATAAAGCTATATGTTATATTTATGACTACAGTGATAATAAATTTTTATTTTTTTTAGAAAACAAAACTGAATTTATTGAAAAATATTTAAAAGCCAAAGTGTTTGTTAAGCTCAATACAGTGAGCCAACCAATTTTAAGTACTCCGGGTTTAAATAGAATAGCAGTTGGTAACTGGATCCTTATTTCAAAGAAAGATTGTGAACTTAGCATACAAAACTCTGATGGTTTACAGGTAAATATATTTTTGATTTACATATTTAAAGTATTATTATAGCACAATATTTGATTAATTTTTATAGCAAATTACTACATTAATATATGGAACCAATGGATTTTCTTTTCAATCTAATCGCGGTAATCAACACATGTTTACTGCTTTGATACCACTTAAAAGTGATTTTACCTCAGGCTGGGAAACAGTTAAAAAAGCAAATATAGTAACAGCAACAACTGAAAGTATTGGACAAAAGGTTAATATTACTTACAGCTTTTTATTTTTATTTATTTAAACAATTTTTAAATTCATTCTTTAGATTCGTAAACAAGCACAAGAAATATTTGATACATTTTTCAAAGCGGCTCAGGCTCAACCAAGGGGTGTTGTTGCAAGATTAAGCAAAATTGTTAAAGCCATTGAATTAGCCATTCAAAATCAAGTATGTATATTTAAAATAAATTATAATTTATATTAAATAGTTGCAATTGCTTAAATAATAATGTTGTGTGCTCATAGTACTTACCTCTAAATAAATATGTTTTTGAGAAAACTGAATAAAACCATTCTTTTTTCTGTCCTAATAACATTAATAATATGTTTCTTAATTTTTCAGTCGTCTGTGCTAAAAGATAGCTCCAATAAAGATTTTTGGGCATCAGCTCTTTGCAAGGCAGTATTAAACTTGAAAAAATTGTTAATGGAAGATGAAGGTAGTGTTTCGGCATATGAAATATATAGCAGTGGTTTAGTTGAAGTTTTATTGAAACTTTTAACAATCAGTAGTCTTGAACAAGATGACGATGTTATAGAATTACAGAAACTCAGGATTGACATTTTTGTTAAATGTTTCAAAGTAAATATTTATTTATTTATTTACTATGATAATTAACTTGAACTAATTCATTTTTAATTGTTGATTAGGAAAAGAAAAATGAAAAAGGAATGGAGACTTGTGCTTCTGTTTTAGTGCAAAAGCTGATATCTGTTTTAGAATCTATTGAAAGATTACCTGTGTATTTATATGAATCACCTGGTGCTTTTCATGGATTACAAGTAAAATAATAATAGTTAATCTATAAAAAAATGTATATTGATGTTAAAACATTTTTTTTTTTTTTTAGATATTATCAAGACGTATAAGATTCCGTTTGGAAAAAGCTGTAAAAGAAACCACTCTTGTTGATCGTACAGGTAGAGGCTTAAGAATGGAGCCTCTAACAACTGTGCATCAACTTGAAAAACATCTACTAAAAATGGTTGCAAAACAGTGGTATGATCATGAACGTGTCACTTATAATTATGTTAAGAAACTCAAAGATAAAAATAATATACCAATGAAGTTCAAGCATTATTATGATTTTGATAAAAATG
The DNA here is from genome assembly GCF_020882245.1 of Rhopalosiphum padi. Lineage (NCBI taxonomy): Eukaryota > Metazoa > Arthropoda > Insecta > Hemiptera > Aphididae > Rhopalosiphum > Rhopalosiphum padi. The sequence goes on along the minus strand of NC_083598.1, from coordinate 16,982,753 downwards.
GTGTCTTATATTGGATTGGTACAAATGGAAAAACATCAGTAGATTGGGTTAACCCAGGTCAATATGGATTAATGCTAGTTCAATCTTCAGATGGTCGTAATTTACCATATGGTCAAGTAGAAGATATTCTAAGCAGGGATTCTGTTGCAATTAACTGTCATACTAATGATGATAGCAAGGCATGGTTTTCGATTGACTTAGGATTATTTATAATTCCAACTGATTATACACTTAGGCATGCCAGAGGTTATGGCCGTTCTGCACTACGAAATTGGTTATTCCAAGTAATAAATAATTATATATTTTGATTAATATTTTTCTTTATCATATATCTATGTTTTGAACAGATGTCTAAAGATGGCACTAATTGGACTACATTATACACACACATTGATGATACAGCATTAAATGAACCAGGAAATACTGCTACTTGGTCCATAGAAATAAATGATAAGGAAGAAACTCAGGGTTGGCGACATATTAGAATACAACAGAATGGTAAAAATGCATCAGGGCAAACACATTATCTCTCATTATCTGGTTTTGAGATTTATGGAAATGTTACTGGTGTATGCGAAGACTTGGGTGAGTTAATAATTCATAATATTTTTTAACCATAAATAAAAAAAAAATTATGTACTGTAGGCAAAGCAGCTAAAGAAGCAGAAGCTAGTCTAAAACGTCAAAGACGTATGTTTAAGGCTCAAATGTATAAGCAAATGGTGACTGGTGCTAGAGTTATGCGTGGCATTGATTGGAAATGGAGGGATCAAGATGGAAATCCACCTTGTGTAGGAACAGTTACTGGAGACTTGCACAATGGTAAATAGTGTTATTAGTTAATTTATTATAATAATGTGAATTTTAAGTCTTAAATTTAAGACTTTAATATTGGGGTCAGGTTGGATAGACGTTGTGTGGGATCATGGAGTTACAAACTCATACCGAATGGGTGCTGAAGGAAAGTATGATCTACGGCTAGTCAGTGAACCCCAACCTACATCTGCCTGTATGTGATAAATAAGATAATTGTGTATAATCTCAAAAACTTTACCAGTTGTGTGTTTTAATTTGTAGCATGCAGAACCCTTTGTATAAATGTATAGTTAAAATGTATCCTTTAGAATTTAGATTACCCGTAAGCATTTATACACAATTTAAAATATAATTATAGCTTGCACCATAGTATAATCAGTGCTTGAATTAGCAAAAAAAATAAAGACAAATATCTAATGAATATTTATAATCTACAATAAGTGTGCTAAAATAATTTATTATGCTTCAATATTATAAAAATAGAATGAGTGATGTGATACGCCTTTCCAAATCAAGCACTGTGAAGACTAAATTTTTCAACATGATGTTCTCATATTATATGTATATTTTTTTAATAGAAAACCTTTGTTTTAATTGCATGTTAATTATTTGCAACCATTAAAAAATTGAAATATCAATGATTATTAATTGTGTATATATTTATTTATTTTTTTTGTAATAGCTTCAAAAATATTCAAAAACATTCCAAATGCAGCCTTATCTAGCATCATGACAAGAATGTCTAGTTCTACTCCTATTTTACCTGAAGCATCTAATGATAATAATGCTATTGTTTCTGTAACCAATACAGATCAAATATCTTCTGCAGAGAATTTAGCAGTAAAGGTAGTTGTTTGAACCCATAATTATTTATAAATCAATTCTTTATTTTATAAAATGAATTATATGTTAAATTTATAAAATATTAAATTATATTAAATATATTATAGCAAGCTGCACAACAATTCACTGATAGTATAATGTCAGTCATGAGAATGGAACCCTCTGCAGTTACTCCGCCAACTACAAATTCATTAGACAATTCACTTCGAATAGTAGTCCACCCAACTCCTTCTGTTGATCTCGCCACAATTGTTGAATCTACATCAAATGGTTAACAAAATGATATGGAAATTACTACGTCATGTTAGTATGTTATTTTAATCTTTTATATTATTATTTTTTTCTTAGATGAAACTCAACAAAACATTGAAAATAATAAGAAAAACAGTAACTGCTATGAAGAAGAATTTTTACCAGCTTTAGGAAGAGTGAAACCAACTTACAGACGTAGTTCTGTTACCAGTTTAGTTCACACATTACAATCCATTCAAATTGATACACCCCCTAACAATAAAGTAAGTTATTTATTTAGTTTTTATGTTCTGTATGTTTAAGTATTAAAATAAATTATAACTGTTAAATTTTTATCAATATTTTAGGTAAACTCAAAAGAAAAACCAATAATAATTATGCATCATAATACATCAGACTCTTCCAACACCCAAACACAAGATCTATCTACTGATACTATAATAAACAATGCAAATAATTCAGCTTTTAATACAGAAATATGTAGTCCAAACAATTCGGGTATCTATTTTTTTTGAGAATGTTTTAAACTACTAATGTTAAAATGAACCATTTTAAAATTTTAACCTGGTAATTATTTGTTAGATTTAGAAAAAGAAAATAAAAAGGAAGAAAACCGAAATAATTCTTCAAATCACATGAGTGTTAGTGTTCCAAATTTAGCATCTAATGCACCACCTAGATCACAAGCAGATATTCCATTGCAAAAACATTTAGCAGAAACTTATGCTCCATACCAAAAATATAGAAATTTTGATCGAAACAATAGTCATAATAATCAAACTCAAGCTGCTAATAATCATATGCCTCAACGGGTACCGACTTCAGTATCCAGTCTTGTTCGTTTGGCTCTATCTACTAATTTTCCAAGTAAGTCATTATAACTAGTTTTTTTATTGAAAGAATAATACACTGAACCTAATCTATATCTATATCCAGTATGAAAGATAAATATTATTAACTAGTTATAGTCTTTATTATTTGAGAAACTAAAAAAAAAGTCATCTGTTCTAACTACCAACAAAACCTAATATCCAATCAATACACAAGGCATTTGAAATGTAACTTGCCTCTTAAATTTTTAAGTGTATAGTGAAAATAAATATTTTAAATGATTGTGTTTATTTTAAAAATAAGTATCAGACCAATATTATTTCATTTAAAGTGCACAATAAAAAAGTATATATTTATTACACTATTAATAAATTATAATAGTGTTATATTATTATTATTCATAATTTATTTATTTAATTTCAATATTACGATTGTAATTTATAACACATTTAATCAAGATTATTTTTTCCAATATTAAATTACTATGATAAGGATAATAAATGTTTAAATCAATGTTTTAGGTGGTTTGCTTCAAACAGCACAAAGTTATCCTAGCTTATCAGCTAACAATACTTCTAATAATTCATGTTCTATAACAACTATTGCAAATCGGACATTTTGTGTTGGTGAAGCTCTAACTATGAGTTTAGCGTCTACATCAAGTGATAGTGAACAAGTCAGTTTAGAAGTTAGTGTCTGTATTTTGTATTATGTTTTATTTAATTTACTAACAAATCATCTTTTATAGGATTTCTTAGACAGTGTCCGTGCTCCAGCCTTATTTGCAGAACTTGAAGACGATGAAGAAATTGTTGAAGATGATGATATTCCAGATGATGATGAAAACGAAGATGAACAAGAATATGAAGAGGTAATGGTCTCCAGAAATCTACTAAGTATGGTAAGGAGTAAATAAGCTGATTAATATCATGTTATTGATTTCTTATTATAACATCAGACAAATATTTAGTAATATTAATTTAATATTATAAAACCCCCCCTTTTTTTTTAGGAAGATGAAGCATTTGCAGCCCAGCAACATGCTGCTATTGAAAGTATTGTGGGTGCTGATAGATGTGGTAATCCATATAAGAGACGTTCATGGGATGATGATTATGTGCTTAGAAGAGAATTCACAGCATTGATACCAGCCTTTGATCCTCGACCAGGGCGTACTAATGTCAACCAAACATCTGATTTAGAAGTAATTGCTCCACCTGATGACGAAAATGACGAAATTCCTGATGTTTTTACTGAAAATTCAAGTAGTATTAATAATCAAACATCATTACCAAGAATTAAGTTGACTCTAAAAGGACCTAATTTGCCAGGAGTAAGATGTAAAATTTAATTTTCAAATTGTCAAATATTTATTTACAATTAAATTTACAGATTAAAGATGTAGAAGTTGAGCTTAAAGATTCTAATTGGACAATTTTTCATGCTGTTCAGAAGTTGGCTCAATTAGCAGACCTTGGTAGTCGTCAAGAAAAATCTCGGCGAATTTGGGAACCTACTTATACGTGAGCAAAAGATGATTATTATACATATATTAAAAAGTTTGATTATTTCGCAAACACGAGTGTTAGGTTTTATTCAATTCACTCTTATCTGTTAGTCCTTCCGTTTTGGGCAATTTTACAGTGGGGTACAACACGTTTGTGTGCTACCAGACCCTCGGCAGACAGCTTAACAATTTTTATTTTACCGAATATGCTTACTAGTTTAAAAACTTTGTTAACATAATAGATAGAATTTTTTAATAAATTATTCTACTTAATTTACTACTATTGAGTCATCTACAATATAACAAGTTTATTGACATTATTTTGTCTAGTTTGTTATAAACTCATTGATTGTATTATAATATTGCGATTAACTTATCATGTAAATACGTCTATGCAAAATTATCATTTTGATGTATTTTCACAGAATATTAGCATTATATAATATAATACATTTTAATGAAATACTTTTTTATAGAATCATGTACGAAGAATTGACCAACAAAGATCAAGTACTTAGTGAAGATCCTGATAATCAATGGGATTCTGATTTACCTATATTTTCTACGAGAACACAATTGAGTAATACAGGTTGCACTGTTGATCATGTACTTCAACTTTTAAGGCAGCTTCATAATCTTTCCATTAATCCAATGATCTCTTTACTTAAACCATACACTGATGACTTCTTTGAAGGTAACTGAGTTTATATAATAGTTAAAGTATTTAATTTTAATATGTTATATGTAGGGCAGGGTAAAGTGAGTCAGGCAATCTCAATTGTATAATAAATAATAATAGAGAAGGAAAAAATATAAATATTTAAATACAAGTTTTTAATTTTAATATTTCTTTACATTCTAACAACTATTAAGAGGACGCTACACCCTTATGTGTTGTCTCCGCCTTACAAATGTATAACATAGCAAAAACAGTTTTGCGCAGAAAAGAACCAAGAAAGCTGCAGTCTTAAAAAATGAAATTTTCACCACATGTAAAGAAGAACTTTGGCTGCGAAATATTGTTTTTATTTTTTTTATTTTATATCAGAACTACAAAAAAAGTTATTCAAGTTAAAAAATAATAGATTTTGAAACAGTAAGAACTTTTTTCGTATAGATGATTTATATATAAAAATAAACAATATTTCACAGATATGTTCTGAACTATATTGTATATCAATTTGAAATCTTAACTATCGCTACAGCCTGAGTATATCTATACCATACAAAATGTTTTTGCCTTGTTTTACATGTGTACAACAGAGACAACACATGTAGGTGTAGTGTCCTTTTAATATAATTTTAGACTTTCTATAATTATTTGTATTTGTATTTTTATTTATTTAATTTTTCAATTATTGATATTTTAATTAAATATATTTTGCTAATGACCTATACAAATATAAATGTAAGATGGAAAGGACTAAAAAAATGTAATAAAATAAGGCAAAACAAATATTGCCTTCAAAATTAAACATTAGTTTGTCAATACATTATTAGTAACTAAACATAACTAAATGACAACATCTCACCGAAAAATAACTGTTTATGTTTTAATTCAAGCAATTATTATAGATTGAACTCATTAGCATTCCTCTTTTTATTATTATGGGTTTAAATGTGATTAGTTTAAGAATATTTTCTCCGAGACATTTGATAAATATCTGCCTAATTATATGCAATTGATTATAATATTAATTTAAAATGTTTACTAATTTTCAGCACATATTAAAGATGATGGAGAGTTAGCAAACAGTGAAATATTTAATAGCAAAAAAATGACTAATAAACTTGTTCAACAAATTCAAGATCCTTTGGTATTAAGTTCAGGTGCACTTCCATCTTGGTGTGAACATTTAAATCTTTCTTATTCATTTTTGTTTCCATTCGAAACTAGACATTTGTATTTTAATTGCACTGCATTTGGGCCATCCAGGTATATAAATATATTTTATTAGTATTTATTTCTATTTAATGTTATGATAAAAAAATCATTTTAGATCTATCGTATGGTTACAATCTCAGCGAGAGAATGTTGAACGACATCGCACTGGTTCGAGTCTTCCTCTTAGACGAGAAGAAGAGTACAGAGTCGGTCGTTTAAAACATGATCGAGTCCGTATACCACGAGGTGAAAATATACTTGCATGGGGTAGACAACTTATGCGGGCTCACATTGATCGACAAACAGTATTAGAAGTTGAGTTCATGGGTGAAGAAGGTACCGGATTAGGTCCCACATTAGAATTTTATTCATTAATTGCTGCCGAGTTTCAGCGAAAAGATCTCTGTAAGTATAGTATATAATGTATATTGATAATTTTTTTTTTTTTAATTTAAAATATTTTGTATTACACTATAATAGGCATGTGGATGTGTAATGATGAAATGCCCGAAGAGACCCGTAAATGCATTTGGCTTGAAGAAGGAGCAAAACCACCTGGTTATTATGTTAGACGAACGGGTGGACTGTACCCAGCACCATTACCTCAAGATTCTCCATGTTGCGATAGAGCTGTAAAACATTTTTGGTTCCTTGGCATGTTCCTAGCAAAAGTTCTTCAAGATAATCGTTTAATCGACCTTCCATTATCATTGCCATTCCTAAAACTTTTAACTAAAGCAAAAAATAATGAGTAAGTTGACTAATTAATGACATATTATTTTGAAAATATATTAATAAATACAATTATTTATTAGATCCGGTAGAGTGCTGAATGAATCAGACTTGTTCGACATTGATGAAGATCAAGCAATGTTTATAAAAGATTTAAACATGTTAATTTTGGCAAAAGAAAAAATTTTATTAGATCAATCATTGAGCGATGAAGAAAAAAAGGAACAAATTAAAAACTTACAATTTCAGTGTGGCCAAACAGGCAAAGTGCACTTAGAAAACCTGAGCTTAAGCATGATTTACCTACCATCATCTTACTGTTTCCCATTTACCTACATTAATCTAGTTGAAGATGGTCTTAGCCAGGATGTTAACATGGACAATGTAGAGCAATATGTTAGTTTATTGACCGATTTTATATTGGAGACGGGAATCAAGAGACAAATGGATGCACTAAAGGCAGGTTTTTGTCGTGTATTCTCAAACGAAAAGTTAAATGCATTTACTCCACTTGAGGTTAGACGAATGTTATGTGGCCAACAAGAACCAGAATGGACTCGTGAAGATCTATTGAACTACACTGAACCCAAATTGGGGTATAATAAAGAAAGGTAATAAAAATAAAACTATTAATTTATTTGAAATTTTTTATGTATTAGTTTGAATTAATCATAACTTTTTGTAATACACAGCGACTTTTAACTTATTATAATTTATATTTTATTTAAATACTTCTTCGTGTAAGTTATAAAAAATTATAAAATAATGCTAAAATATTATTTCAGTCCTGGATTTTTACGTTTGGTGAACGTTTTGGAACAAATGAACTCGGAAGAACGTAAATCATTCTTACAATTTACTACTGGTTGTTCGTCATTACCACCAGGAGGTTTAGCCAATCTATATCCAAGGCTAACTGTGGTCCGTAAAGTTGATGCTGGTGCAGGTAGTTTTCCATCAGTAAACACTTGCGTCCATTACTTGAAATTACCAGAGTATCCTGATGAACTTACATTGAGGGAACGCTTGTTGGCTGCAACACTTGAAAAAGGTTTCCATCTCAACTAATAACACTGTTGTTGATAACGATGTAATTATCTTTAACTAAACAATTATATGTTTCTCGCATAATAGTATCTTTAAAATTATAATTCTTGTTGTGCACCATTTATATATATAATTTATATATATATATTTATAATTTTTAATTTCTGTGGCTACAAACCAATAGTGTTTAAATGTCTTAAAGTTCCCTCTCGTATATACCAGTGTGATAATATTTTTTTTATTGTTTCCATATAATGATTTATCTAATATATTATATTGATATTGTGATGTTAAATATTAATATATTTTTTTTTTTTTTTTAGTCTTAAGTATAAGTGTTTTGTCATAATTATAGATCTAAGGTTTTAAAAAATAAAATATCAAACTGACAACTTTTTGTTTGTCTTGTGAACATTAGCAGAATTATTAAACATTTATCAAAATATAAATCATATTATGTAATTTAATTTGTAGAATTCAATATGTATTGTTTGATTTTATTTTTCCCATCTGAAAGCATAATTCACAAACTCAAATGGTCTCTTTTTTACTAATTTAGGTATAATAGTTTTATACACTTGTGGTGATATAAGATAATATTACAGAAATACAGAATAAAATTATAGAAAATGCTACACTTTATTATAAATATTAAATGCTGATTTATTAAACAGTTGAAAATGTTATGGTCAATTGCTGTAGTCCATAGTCCACTCCATACACCATATACTGCTTAAATATGATTAAAAACATGCTATTGTTCAGTATCGTAAAATATCATCAATAATCATCTGGCTATAACCATGCTTCTAATAACATTTTAAAGCAATAGTTTATAATATTTGAATATTCAGTGACCTGTTTAGAACTTAGTTCTATGTTATAGTAATATACCTAGTGCACTGATGAACTGGCCTAGGTGGAGGGTGGAGAGTGTGAGAAATTCACCGGGGCCAATGTCTTGAGAGGCTCCTTCGTCATCATCTACTTATAATAAAAAATATATTATATTTGATTGTTAAATTAACAATAATACACAATTCTATATTCCTATTTCCTATCTATGTATAAATATAATTTCATAATTAAATTATTAAGTATAAATACTGACACCAACCTAGCTTATCTGCTTATCATTTGAAAAATATTTTTTTCTGATTGCGCCAATGAATTTGTGTGCTACAATAAAATTATATTTGATATAAAAAAATATAATTAATAAATATAGAGGTCTTTAAAAATGTACGTAAAATTGGCCAAAATCGAACGTAGTGAACGGTAAATTTTTTGAACATACAAAAGAGATTTTTTCATAAAATCAAAATAAACAAATTTGTAAATTATATTAATTTATTTTTATCTTTTTCTGATAAATAGTGAACATATTGCAAATTAATATAATAGAAAATGAAGTATGACTAATGACTATCATGAAAAAATATAAATATTATTAGTAAACTACTTATGTTGGTATAAATCCATTACGTACGTTATACGCAGTGGCGTAGACATAATTTCTGAAAGGGGGGATCAAAAAAAAAGAAGATAAACGGGAGGGGAAAATTGAAAAATCCCCTGCCCTTCCAAAATTTTTTACTTTGGTAGGTAGCAAAATATAGGAACAATGAATATCATTTGAATTGATTCAAAATTCACATTAAACACAATATGTATATGGAAAATTATCCACTCCAATACTCCATAAAGTCAAAATTTCTGTTTATATAAAATCCTACATCATTATGTATAAATAAAATAAATAATAAATCTAGTTATCTCTTTTGTTTTACTAGTTAGTCAGAAATTCTGCTGTGCCTTATTAAATATTTTTATAAACTGGCATAAGTTTTAGGGCATTTAGCCGTTCCTGTAACAAAAACATTTTCAACAATCCCGTAAGTGTCTTTTTTAGATTTCAGATAAATTAATGGTAGGGACCAAGGCCCCTGGGTAAGTATCTGGGGGAGGGTTTTGGGGGTTCAACCCCCCCCCCCCCGAAATTATTTTTCAGTTACGGCCTTGGTAGGGACGTACTATATGTACCTACTATGTATACGCGGACACGCGGTGAACTAAACCCGTAGCGATAATGATCTCAATAATCATTTCTCATAACAACGATAATATATCTGATAACATTTTAAATACAGACTCGCAGTGGAAGCACAGGTAGCCCTTGTAGTCGAGCCTACATATTATAAATAAAGTATTGTCTTTAAATAATAAGATAAGTAATAATAAAGTATAATCATAGTCGTCACTCGTCATTGACCATTTCGACTAAATATACATTAATTTACTAAAAATAAAATAAAATAAAATTATAATGGTATTCAGTATTGCGTATTGACAAAATTGTCTAAATTCAATAGCTCGATAGATCATAATATCACCATATATTACATAGTAGTGCATACTGCATAATGTAAGCAAATACAAAAAAAGGGCAATGGGGGGGGGATCTGACCACCATGTCACCACTTATTGTATACGCCACTGGTTATACGGCCACCCAAAGACTTTGGCGGCATGGTGGTTATATTGGTTATAGAGCTGTAAAAGCGCGGTTAACGACGCCGCCCGATTACTGCAGTACCAAATATTACGGTGATAGAAGATAGTGGTACGTTACAACGGCGGCGGAAATTTTTCACAGGTCAGCGTTGCCGTGGTCAACGGCAATCCCAATCAAATTACCTGCCGGTGAGGCAAGCGTCAGATTGATATATTGTATAATGTATATATACATGCGGCATTCCGTGCGCATGCCGATGCAAAACTGACAGCACGATGCCAGTGATGACGTGATGTAATTATGTCAATACAATTTTTTTGATATTCTATAATGAACAAGTATATAAATCTTCACCACTGTCACTGTCAGGATAATATATATATATATAATATATATGGATCTCGTTCAGTACCATCGTCACTACGACACACACACGCATGCTGACCATTGGCTATGAGTTTCCATAATCCCACGTCACATACGATATTTGATTTATTTTTAATTTTTATATTTTTACAATATCTTGGTGACACGTCTCCGACACTGACATTCTATTTTTGTACGATCGCAAATCACCATTTGCGTATTGGTTCGGCTTCTTTATCGGTCGCCGTATTATTTTTATGCATCATCGCCGATTATGCGTTCGGCCGTTCGTCAGCCTCCTCCCTCCTCCTCCAACGACGTTTTTATATGGACGTGCGTCCGAGTGTGCCACCACTTCATGGCAACCTACTCGGTGTTAAATGCTTCGGTACGTTTTTAATATTTTTATCGTTGTTGTCCGGCTTCTTCGCCGATTGTTCCATCGCCGCACGCCAAATTCTCTACCATTTGTCGTTACCTTTGTACGTGCAATGCAATGCACGCAGTGTCGCTCTAACTATATACCGTTATATTATATGACGTTTCGTGCCCATCATCAAGCAGTCGGTCACATTGTTACGTAACGATTAATATTGTCGATCTCCCGTACATCAGTAACAATTGCCATAACTGATATTGGTATGTCATTAAGGGAGCGTCGGTGTCCATTCCGCAGTACCGCTAGCCACCGTGTCGCCGTCGCCGCCGAGACGATCGTAAAAGGCGGGTGTCGTTCGGCTGGCCGCCGTGCAGAGGGGGTCTTATGCGTCTACAACCGACCGTGCGATACCCGTGAACTCGTTACACGACGGGGTGCCGGAGAACGTGTGTTGGTGGTTTATCGCCAAACTCCGTAGTGCCTCCTCTTTTTCGTACCCGCGATCCTGCATCGCTGCAGTCGTCTAATGCGACGGCTTCACCTAAGAACCACGATTATACGTACGTCGTCGGTTCGCCAACAGCGACATTGTATATCTATGTGTAATTCCACGCTGTTTACGTTAACGCTGCCAATATGGTAATCTGTTACACTTCAGATGCCGGCCGTTGCTATATAAATCACCATAATATATACGTATAACTGATAATGGTAACTGATTACAATATTATACAAAATAGTTAATATGATACCGCGGCGTTTTATATAGATAATTTAGCAGCACCTCTGTAATGAGCACATACAATATTATTATTATTATTATTATTTATAGTAATATACTTATTATTGTCTATACACTATATACACGATTTTTATTGTTTAATATAAACATATCTTGTTATTTACATTTTATTTGACAACCTACAGTAGAATAATAATTAAAAGTAAACAATACATTATTTCAAATTTAATTGGTGTTTGGATGAAGTATAAACTAGATGTGTATATGTTACTGTCCCCCCCACCTCGATACCATCGCCACAAACACACAACTTAATTACTGATACATTAAAAATATGAAAACACAATAATTTAAATTGTTTTCAACTATATACTTTTAAAATTGTATCAATAGGTAATGTAATTGTTAACATTTAATGTTTAATAATTAAACTTTAATTGAATATTATAAGTTATAACAATAAACAATTGCTATAAATTGTCAATATAGTGTTAATAATATTATAATATGCCTAGTAATCATAAGAAACATTTAAAAATAAAAAAATAAACAGTATTTTAGTTTATCGTGTTATACATGGAGAATAAAATATGGTTCGTTATAACTTATTACTATAACATACTATTTTTAACTCAGCAACTCAAAAAACATTTTGAAATATAAAGCAGAACATACGAGACTAATACTTAAAAATATATCTCGATAAAAAGTGTAAGTATTGTGTTTTAAGCTTATATACGGACTCTGAAAATGCAAAATAATCCCCGATATAATACATTTGGATCCATGTATATTTTATTTTTAGCACATAAGTAGGTACGCGACAAAGGACTATCGAAGATAAAACTGTTCCTGCAGTATAGAATATATTTGTAATGTTTCTTGTAACCATATTGCACCTAAATTCCTCAAGACGTGTTTCTTACGAATATAAATAGTTTTAAATTTTTAATATTTTATTATAAATTATAATATTATGATAGAAACTATGCATACAGGACGGGGGTAAGCGATAAGTAACTTGAAGTTGCTAAAGATATTATAGAAGGCTGATTTTTAAAATTTTAAAATTTAGCGTGCCAGACATGGCAGACAGCATAGATTTCTATGCTCAAAGCTAGCTGAGTAAAAAAAAGGTCAATAAAAAGTATCAACATTTATTTATATTTACAGCTTGTTTAAATGTAAGATTTAAGGACGTGTAGTTGCAGATAATAATTCAGTAGAATCGACTTCTATTTCTAAAGTTGAAACTCCTAATAAATATCCTAGGGTTTCATCTGTTGGGTGATTTTTTTTTACTTTAATTGTATATCCTTCGTTGTAGATAATGTCAATTCACATGGTATGTAAGAAGTTTGAAACACAAATAACATTTTCAGTGCAAAATCTCATAGAAATTCATACATTTCAACTGGTAATTATTGGTATTTCCGTCAATAACTTATCATTTTTGAGCGGACAATTTTGAAACATTAAAATTTTACTATAAATTTAAATTTCATTTTAATCAGCACATTAGTTGAAGTTTTATAGGAACCGAACATTTGGCTGGATCATGGACTACCCACCGACGAAAAATTTGTCATTGAGCTGAAGGAAAATGTGTCGGCACTGGGCTTCGTTTCAACCCGGAAGAAGATTGGCAGCATCAATAAGAAGCTCATCTTAATATCAACTGTCGAAAGGATTTGTTTGTATTATATTATAATTTTTAAAATCGTAGTAGGTACAGTATACTATATATTATTATATAATATTTATTAGTGATGAAGAATTGTCACAAAATTGATGGAAAATGTATCGGCTGTATTTCAACACGGAGGACGTCTGGCAGCAGCAAAAAGAAATTCAACTGATAATCAACTGTCCAAAGGATTTGTTTGTATTATAATATAATTTTTAGAATCGTAGTAGGTATAGTATACTATATATAAATATATAATATTTATTAGTGAAGAAGAATTTGTCACAAAGCTGATGAGAAATGTGTCGGCACTCGGCTTCGTTTCAATCCGGAGGAAGATTGGTAGCATCAATAAGAAGCTCATCTTAATTTAGTTGTCCCCTTACGCATTAGCGCTCATCTCTCATCCACTCATCTAACACATTGACTATCGCCAGCCGGCAACACACATATATTATACACATTACCCGTTTTATATTATATAATATTATTAATACCTACATAGTTTAAGTTTTGTATATTTTTTTTTTATTATTTGAATGCATTCATATGATCAGTGGCGTATTTAGGAATTTTAGGATTTTTTCTAGAGGGGTTTGGGGGTTTAACCTCCTCTCCCCTGAAATTTTTTTGTGTTTTATTATGTGGTAGTAAAATAACCTACCTATACAATATTATAATAAAAATTAGAACACAACTTTTTAGCTTAAAACCCCTCCCGATATTAATTTTCAGTTACGGCCTTGGTTAGTAATAATAAATAAATTGCACTATTAAAAAATTAATATTGAAGTACCTACCTATGCTAAATTGCCAAAAAATTAAAAATCTGAGTTTATAACAATAATTTTTTTTTTACAAATTATTTAAAATTGTAAATATAATATTCAGTAGCGTACGCAGGATTTAAGTTCGATTAGGGTTTTCACTATGGATTGATAGAGCTCCGCCCTCACACCTCCAGACCTACTTATAGATAAACTAGTTAATATCACCAACATTTTATAACACAAAATAATTCTTTCAAATTCCAATGTTTGTATTGTCTTCTTTTGTTTTCTTATTCTTTTCTTACCATAATCTATACTTTATAGACAATAGAAATATTATTTAACATATTTAACATAAAAAAAATTTGAGAGGAGGAATAAATTTCGTGGAGGGTTAAAACCCTAGAACCCTACCCCTACGTACGCCACTGATAATATTAGTGGATTATAGTATGATATATCATATTATATTAATTATAAAACCTTCATGGTTGACTAAAAAATATTATTATTGTAGACTATAGTTACCTTGTACCAACAAATATATAGGTACATATGAACCTATTCATTATTAATATAAATGAAAATGGAACCTGTGGTAATTATAAAAAGTATAGGTACCTATATTGTAATTTTTAGGTATGTGCATTATGTGCATTATGCATATAATGACAAAAAGCGGATATTTTAACGTATGGTTTATAAATTATTCATCACCCATACTATATAATAATAACTTCTTAATTCTATAAGGAAATCGCTTTATTGTGTATCTGCAAGGTAGGTAAACATTCTAAACTTAGTATGGAAACTAAATTACTACTCATTTTATAAAACTGAATTGAATAGTGATGGTTATTTGGATATACTGTGTTTAAAAAAATCAAATATGAATAAAATGGCGGGGACAAGTATTTTTATAATGTATATTATTATATTTATTTTCAGCAGTGGATATACAATACTTATACTAAAATCGTCAACTATAAGTTGAACATCCATTCTTTTATTTGGACTACCCAAATGATAAAAATCTTAGAATTTCCGAAAATGTTTCAATATACTCGTATAATAATAATTTAATAGCAAGCACTTTTAATGGATAGCATAGCGCGCATAGGTACCTATTTTATTATAGTAAACCGTTTATGGTCATAATAATTTATTTTTATTGTCAGTGTGAATTATAAAATTAACTATTAAGATTAACAGTGTAAATATTTTGTTACACCTGTAGTAGAATAAAAATATGTAGTGAAGCTGTAAATATTGCTATGTGGTTTTTTATTCAAATGTGGTGAAGAATATATAAAAATGAAGAGTTAAATTAATTTTATTATAATATAATATTATGTCTGAATGTGTGAAGCGTTAATTTAATAGTTACTAAATAATACGTAAACTTTACGTGGGTAATGTGATATTTTATTTTATCAGTCACGCAATTTGTAATTATTATGTAGTACAATATTGCATATGTAATATTTGGTTGTTGTTGTATATAATATGTTTTATGATTTGCACCAATATTTTTTCAATTATATTTCGCTATTACATTTTTAATCATATAGGTATTAAAAATGATTAAAGGTAACAATAACAAAGTACTTATTTTTTTACTCCTGATAATTATGTTGAAATTTAGTTTATATTGTGATATTGATAACTATATGTATAATATGTTCCATGTAAATAATCTTTTGCTGTATATTATTGTAAAATTAATATGACCTTCAGAAACCAAAGAATTAGGTTCTGAGTACCCAGTACTTAGTAGTTTTAGTACATAATATTATTTTATTATTCTCCATGTAAAACTCTGAGTGAGTGTTTTGAGCACATTAATAGTTGTTAGATCGTCAACTAGTACAGATTCTTTAGCTTTATATCTATTGGTTTATTGCACTTTGGAGACGAATATGTGGCGATTTAGCTTATGTATAGTAAGAAATTATTTTGATACAAACATTTTTATTTTAACGATTCTATGTTTTATTAAATAAACTTATTCTGCATTCTACTACAGATATGTATTATGATCGGCGTATCTGCACACACATGTAATATCAATCAAGCAATGGAAAACCAACAAGTGGTTACTGATGTTATTATCGTTGCTCTAAAAGAACTTGTACAAGTAAATAAAAAAAAACATTCACACCTAGCTATATCTATTATCAAATTTAGTCAAAATTTAAATTTCATGCGATAATAAATAATATGAGTAGAATTGTGCCCAATTTTATTTTTTAATTCCAGTTATAAAAACCCACGAAGACCCATGAATTATATTTTCAAGCTTTATACAAAAATAAATATGATAAATAATTTAGGAAAAGTAGTATTATAAGTAAATATTATTACATAACCCAAGATATATTCAAATAAAAATAGTTTATTTTTAACCATACCTACATCGACTCATTGACCTATCAACTAATTGCTAATACTCAATTGGATTGAGTCAATTGATAATTGTTTACAGATATAATACGAGAAGGTTTGATTAATTTAAATTTAAGAACTTCTGTTAGCTGAATCAATTAAAATTATTGAAAATATTAAAAGTAAATTAAATGAGGTATGCAAAAAGGTGTTAAATGTACAATAAATTTAAACAACTACACAAGTCATTGAAAAAAATATGGATTTCTGCGATTCTGAAATACATCAAAAGTTATTATAGACCAATACCTTTCAAGCTATTCATTTCTTACTACTTGGTATGTTCCAATATCTAAGTATTTTCGATGGATCTAGAAAAAAGTTTTTTTCGGTTTAAAAACATGTTTACGATAGGTAAACCGGCATACATTTTCTTTTGAAAATATTTCGAAGTCTTTAATTGTTAATTTAAAATCGAAATAAAAAATATTTTAAAAATCTACCTATATTAAAATTGATTTTTATGTATAGCTTTACCTGTTGGTTTCTTAACTTTTTAGTGATGAATACTTAGTGTTTCAATTTATATTTAGAAAGAATTTTCATTGATATAAATATTATTTATCTGTAAAATTCTATCGGTTTATCAAAAAAAATAAATAATAATAATAAAACAACTTTACACTGTAAAGATATGTATCACGATCGACGTATCTACGCACAAATCCAATGTTCGTCATGCTATGGAAAACCAACAAGTGGTACCTGATGTCATTCCAGTTGCTCCAAAAGACATTTTACAAGTAAATGAAAATAAATCATACTTATCTAGTTAAATTATCTTAAATTGAAATAAAAATAAAAATATTGATTGTAGGTAAATTATGCAAGTGGCATGAAAGCATTACTTGGAAATGAACTTACGCCTGTGAAAGATATGCCATCAGTTATTTGGAATGCTGATCCTAATTAATTTTATACGTTATGTTTGACTGGTAAGTATATTATGGTAATTTTAATAATTAAAAAGTATATTAGCATAATTTTTTAAATTTTATACTAAGAATCTGATGCTCCGACTCGTGCTGAACCTTCAATGAAGGAATGGCATCATTGGTCGGTGGGAAATATTCCTGGTGGAAATGTGAGCCAGGGAGAAACGCCAGGGTTCAGGACCTTCGCCAAATACAGGTATAATAATAATTAAAATATCTATAGACTGATCAGTGATCACTAACTAATAACAGTAATAACTGTTTTAATTTAAAGATAAAAATAACAATTAAGGATTTTGCAGGACTAAATCGTTACGTGTTTTTAGTATACCAACAACCGTCAAAACTGTTATTCGATGAGCCACGTTTAAGCAATAGGTAATATAATATTAAACATAATACAAATTATAAATGATTAGATACCGATATGTCTATATATTATTTTCTATCCGACTAATTCACCAATTTAATGGGTAGCTGTATGGTTAACCATTAAGAATAATAATTTCTTATAATATATTCCTTATACTTTTTGTATAAATCTGTCGAACACCGTGAGAAATTTTCAATCAATAAATTTGCATTGAAGTACAATTTAGGAGCACCTGTGGTTGGTAATTTTTATTTGGCCCAGTACGATGATTATGTTCCAACTCTATACCAACTTATAGGAATCAACTAATTTCATCTTAAATTGTATTCATTTATTTAAAAATTATTGAAAATAATATTTAAGCAGCTTTTTAGCTTTTTGAGTTAGCAGTATTTTATATAATTTGTTAGTAAATTAGTAAAATAAAAATAATTTTTTTTATAAAAAATGAATATTTTTTTTTACTTTACTATTATATTGATGAATATTTCACATTAATTATAACTTATAAGTAATATTGTATTTATTTAATGACGAGTTTATACCATAATAATGATTTTTTAAAATTTTTAAATATGTTTAATGACTATATTAATTATTAAGATTTTTTTTATTACTTATGGAGTGTCCTGTAGTGATATAAACTTCTATTTTCTAAATGAAAATCTCCCTTTTTACTAAAAATGATTTAGAGAATAATTTATTTAAACATTTTGATATATCTAATTAAAAATTCGTGCAAGTAGTTTTACAGTTATTAATATTTTTATATTAAGGATAAAAATCCTTACAAATAGTTTAAAAAAAATATAAAATATATAATATATTGGATTTAGGGTTTTTATAATCAGATAATTTTTATAAATTATAAATATTGATAGATTAATATTAATTACCTACTAACATTTTTATGTTATCATACCACTTATATCTTATAAATCCACTACGTGAATCTATTATCCTTAGTACACAAAGTTAAATAGTTAAATTCTTCGATTTTTTGTAGTTTAATAATATAGATTCAAATTAATTATTAATTAGTATTCATATTTTATAATGATACATAATTGTATTTCTTATTAATATTCTCGTTTACTCTCAAGACCTATTATTCGTGTACTAAAATATTTAAATAGGTGTGTATAATATTCCTTTTTATGTAGTTATCAATATTGTTGAACTTTGACATATCTTACACATTTATTTAATAATAGTACCTATCAATTTTACTATTATATTTGTTGATAAAAATTGATATACATTTAAAGTTGTGAACATTCCCCTTGTACCAATTTGCTACGCTATGGCTGTAACTTGATGGCAGCGCGGGCTAAAGCTTTGCTTAATACCTAAAGCTTGAAAATTTAACTCAAAACTTTTTATTTAGTTTTTTTCATTGGAAATTAAAAAAAAGTTTAGTATAAAGCTACTTAAATTTTTTCGAGTGATATAAGTTAAATGTTGACAACATTAAAGGTGATTCAAATTAAAATAATTAAGTGTTCTGAAAAAATTTTTGTTATTCAACAAATATTAATCGTAGAAACATAAAATATTTGACTACCACTTAAATTATAATTTTCTATAAAAAATTTAATTTTCAAAATGTTGAGACTAATTTTAAGATAATTTCTTTATAGGTATATCTTATCATAATTCATAGATTATTTAATTATTAACTGTTCTGTATTCAATTATTAATCAAAAATTACAAAAAAAAAAAAAGTTGTATAAAACAATAACAATTGTTGAGTGGAATTTTCCCTCCCTCTTTACAGCTTCAAAAAATCCGACAGGCTAATACTAATTTTTGTCAAGGTTCATGGATATACTAAATACTAATAATAACAAAACATATGCACGCACCTGTACCCTCTATTATTTGCCCCTAATAATAATATTATATTTGTATCGATGCAATTTGTTGTTTAGATCTGGGAGCGGGAAAAAGTGCGCTGAGCTTGTTCATAGACGACCAGACGGGTGGTATACTGGACGATTTGATCATAACGAAAACGAATGGGGATTATTTGTATATGGTGACTAACGCTAGTTGCAAAGAACAGGACATGCGAATGTTAACCGAACAATTGGTGAGTATTTTTTTGTTATTCCTGATAACTTTATTGAGCACATGAATGTTTTGACTTTTAATAAAATTGACCAATTAGATCCAATTTTCTACCAAAAATCATATTCAAAAATGAGCATTGAAGCATTTTCATGATTCCTATAAAAGGCAACAGACGAATAAGAACACATCGTAGTGAAATCAATACATACATCGTTTAGTTCAGAATCTTAAATATTATTTTTCACTAGTTTTCACTTATTTCGTAATCTCGCCTCTACCAACACATTCCTAGATTTTCTATTGTGAGCACTGCCGGAAATCGCCATCTCATGTCTTCTCGTTGGGTTTTCAGGCCATTGTCAAATCGAGTGGCCAAGACGTGAGCTTGGAGATTTTGGACAGCGATGAACAGCCACTACTGGCCTTAGAAGGACCCCGTGCTGCTGTCGTTTTGCAGTCGGCAGTAGGCGAATCCATCGATCTGTCGAAGCTTTACTTCATGGACTCGACTACGGCCACGGTCTGCTGCGTGCCGGACTGTCGGGTTACCCGGTGCGATTACACCGGCGAAGATGGTTTCGAAGTGTCCGTGCCCTCCGATCGGGTCGAGGCGATCGCCGAGGCGTTCGTCGCTCACGACGACGTGAAATTGGCCGGACTGGGCGCCAAGGACACTCTGAGGCACTGTAATCGACCGATCTGTTTTATTTTGTTATATTATATAATTATTATCGTTCTCGTCAGCACTGCGTTAGGCGTGCCACGATCGTATAATTATGTAATAATGTCATATACGTGATAATTCAATTTTCGTTTGCAGGTTGGAAGCCGGTATGTGTTTGCACGGATCAGATATAAGCATTGAAACGACGCCGGTCGAAGCTGCGTTGATGTGGACCATAAGTATATAATATATATATATACCTATATAATTTGTATAATATATCTGTACGCCTCGTTTATTGTTTTTCCTCCCAATATTACCGCCCCGTCCATTGTCCGGGATGTTGCACTGCACGGTGTAATATATAATATATATATATATATTATATATGTGTGTATGTTTTGTTTTCACAACGTAAGATTTCTGTCATTTATTTCCTTTCAGGCCGTAAGAGAAGAGACGAACAACGGTTTCCCGGCGCTTCTGTGATTCTGAAACAACTGAGCGACGGCGCACAACATAAGAGGGTCGGTCTCGTACAAAAATCTCACGGTGCTCCAGTCAGGGGCGGAGCTATCTTATTTAATGCAGTAGACGGTGAAAAAATCGGTTCGGTGACTAGCGGATGCCCGTCTCCGACATTATCCCAGAATATACGAGGTGTGGCTAATAAATAACGAGATTTTCTCTGTAAAAACTTTTTATTTATATTTTTTGATGGTTTAACATTTTTCCCCTTCTATATACTCCCCTCCATGTTTGACACATCGCTCCATTCTAATTTTCCATTGGTTGAAACAGTGTTGGAAATCCTTTTCTTGCAATGTCTTTAACATCTCTGTCGCTTTTGTTTTTAGAGCTTCAACTGACTCAAAATGTGTGCCCTTTAACGCACTTTTTAGTTTTGGAAAAAGCCAAAAGTTGCATGGAGCGAGATCTGGTGAATATGGGGGGTGTTGAAGCACTGGAGTTCGATTTTTAGCTAGAAATCGCTTTATAGATAAGGCACTGTGAGCCGGCGCATTGTCTTGATGCAAGATCCAAGAGTCATTTTCCCACAACTCAGGCCACTTTCTTCTTACTCGTTCTCTGAGTGTTCTCAATACTTGAAGGTAATAATGTTGATTCACAGTTTGTCCCTGAGGTACCCATTCTGTTATTATTACACCCTTAATATTGAAAAATACGATCAACATGGCCTTCAGTTTGGACGACCCACCCGTTGATTGTCTTCATCTTCTTCAAGACCCTCACGAAATCGTTTGTGCCACTCAAAAACACGTGGTCGTGATAGGACACTATCTCCATATACTTCAGTTAATAAATTAAAACTTTCGGACGCAGATTTTCCAAGTTTCACTAAAAATTTTAAATTAATACGTTGTTCAATTTTTTCGTCCGGCATGATTTCACATGACATTCAACACGTAAGAGGTCAATTTAAACGACGCTTACACATAGACTACAAAACGGAAACTGACTAAACTGGTATTGTTCGATGCAGTGATATTCATAGATTACAAATATACTACCATTATACCCTTATCTACTCATGCCTTATCGCTAAGTAGATAGTCTCGTTATTTAATAGCCACACCTCGTAGCTGTATGGGTTATGTAGACAGTAAATTTGCCAAAAATGGAACGGAGATACAAGCAGAGGTCCGAGGACAGAAGATACCTATGGTTGTCACGAAAATGCCATTTGTGAAAGCAAATTATTATTCAAAACCCAAAAAATAACAATTTAATATTTAATTTATAATAACATAACATAATAACATAATATTATCCATCACAGAGAACTGCGTGAAGTTGACATTGGTGAAATATTTGATCTAAAAAAAAAGAATAGAATATACAATTTTAGTGGACAATGAACGTACCTAATTATTAAATATTTCTCATACTTTTTATTCCTCCTTCTATTGCGATGTTGTTTTTTTTTGATAATCGAATACTTAGATCTAAATTTTGAATTATCTATTATTCGTCTTAGTTTTCTATTTTTTTTATAAATTTTACAGCAGTTATATTTTAGTTGATTGATTTTTTGTTTAAATCCTTCAATCATATTGTGCATTTCATTTCTCCACCTATAATTTTGTTTATAATTTAAATAAATTTAGTTTGAAGTATTTATATTATTATTATTGATATTTATTGATAAATGATAATTATGTACTAGATAACTACTAAATTATTTTAACTATGTTTATTATTTTATTAATAATGAATAACTACTATGTATGGTTATCACTGTATCTAAAAATTAATAATCATTATTAAAAGTAGTATTTAAACTACTCAATAATAGTTTATTAAAAGAATAATATAATTTATCTTACATCTCCATCACTTGTTTTTGTGCTTCTACGTGTTGAATAAGTTCATTAATTTGAGTTTCTTTTTGCTCAAAATTGTCTTCTGGTCGTTTCCTAATAAAATATGATATTTTATTTTATTTTAGAATATGAATATTTTATTAAAGGTATATATTATTTAATATTTTGAATGTAAAACTTGGAAATCATTAAAATTTCCTACGAATTTATACGACTACATCATACTACTTGGCATGAATCAAAATAATTGATAATACATTTTAATTATGATTTCAAACTTTTTTTTAAATCATAAAATTGTATAACACTTTTTAAACATTGCTCACATAAAACTATTATTAAATTTATGTATATTTTTAAAATTTGTTTTATTGATGTTATTTTTTGCCATACAGACTTAACAAAATCTGTTTTTATCACTTTTTAATTGTAGTACTTGTTAACAGTTCAACGTATTATCCTTACAATTTACTAATTTCCAATTCCAGTGTTTTTATTCTATCTGATGCTCCCAAAATGATTCCATTATTTTCAGATATTTCATTTATTGCTTTGTTTAAATGATTTTCTAGTGATTTTGTTGTATCCTTTAAAAACGCTATTTCCATTAAATATTTATTTTTTTTTCTCGCGTAACTGTAAACATTATCAAGTTTGCCATTTTATAAAAAGCTGTATACTAATACGTATTAAACCAATAGTGATTCTTAATTTGTAATTACTAATTAGTCATCATTTATCTTTGTCAATAATTATATATAAATTGTATTTTTGGAAAAATGTAAATTGATGCAATTAAACATCTGGCTATAATATTTATCATACTTATAATTTACTGGTAAGTTTTTTTGCTATTATTCAAATGTTTATATTTAAGTTTTTACGATCGAATTTCAATTTTTTATTTAAATAATTGATGTTTAATCAATATTAGTTTATTAATTTTTTACTATAGCAATATATCGCACGCAAAATTCAAATAAAAATGACGGTTGTTTTCGATTAATTTTGAAATTGTATGGTTATTATTTAATTAGGCATTTGTTTTTAAACAGACCTCTTTTGTAGTTTCCTATTTGTTTCTTTAAGAATTTCATTATCTGCTATTAAATTGCTGAATGTGTTTTCATACTCTTTGATTTGTTGGGAAAACATTGTCAATTTCTTAGAGTCTGGTTCATTCTCGCACTTCTGACTGATAGATTTATATTTCTTATCTATAATTTCATACTCTTTAGATATCTGTTCGGTTTTATTAAACATAATTTGTTTTTCCTGGAATTTATAGAGTTATTTAAGTCAGACCATAAATTTAAAGTATGCACATCCAAAATGTATTCCAACATTGAGATTATTTAATGTATAGATTTTCTTAATTTTCTTAATAATTATTAATTAGACAATTTTTATTAATGAAGTATTTAATAGGCATTTAAAATACACACCGTACGTAGAAACTCAATTTCAACATTAGCCTCACGTAATTTGTCTTTGTAACATGTTTTCACCTTTTCTACTTCTAAGTTGACTTTTGTACCGGCTTCTTGTATTAAATTTGTAAGCTCATTTTCTAATTTGACAATTTTTTCTGAAATTTGTAATTTATTTAATAAGATACATGTATTTTAAATGTTATTTATAATAATGACCATTTGAATTTTTTAAATCCGTTAAAAGTTTATCTTTTTCTGAATATGTTTTTTCTACCATTTCAATTGCTTCTTTAACTCTGTATCTGGCGACATCCACGTCTGTCTGATATTTATAAACAACTTCATGGCACGATTCTAGTGCAACTTCTAATTCCTTACGAACTAATAATAGTAAGTATTATTTTATCATGACATTTTAATAAAAATTATTATAGGAACTAGGCACTCGTAAACATTTTTTTATTAAAATAATGATAGGTGTATTTTTTTCTATATTTTTCTAGCTATTATTAAAATAACGTTTATATTATACATCTTAATTAAATCATATTTATTTATTAGTGAAATTAAATTAATATTATTTTCTTATAACATAAATGACATATAATATATTATATGATAATATAAAACTAAAAATTAATATTAAAAAAAAAAATTATTAAAACGATTTTATTTAAAAACTATAAAGTTATGTTAAACTTTACCTCGATTCGATTTGTCTATTGCTTGGTTTAGACGCAAATTTTCATTTTCAATTATCTTAATTCTTGAAATTTCCATCTGATAACCTAAAATTTTATGTATAAGTATTGAATAATATAGAATATAGATCCATTCTTAGGCTTAAAGAAATTACAAAAAATAAAAAAATACCTATATAATTACCAGCTGCATATTTATGATTTCTTTTTTTTTTATTTGGTGAGGAGAGTAATTATAAAAATTTAAAATATAATCATTAATAAAATGCTAAAATAAGCAAATTAATGATTACCATAATAATAAATAAAAACAAAGTCGAAGTAAAATGGCCTATTTATGTATCAACGAGATTTAGAATACTTTTGAAAATGACTAATTTTGAAATTATTTGATGTACCCTCTCTAGTCTCTATATAGTATAATTATCTCAACTTCTTTATTTTTATAACATTCTTTTTCAAAAAAAAAAAAAAAATTTTTGTAAATACAATTTTCGAATTAATCAATTTTTTTTTAAGCAATTTTTATCAATCAACTTGTATTCTAAACCCAAAATCGGTAAGACAAGAGCTAGGTATAATTAAAAAAATAATGTATTAAATTTGATAGTTGTATATATTTTATCGTTTTAAGCACTTTATAATACATTATACATTTATTATTAAAGTAATATATTATTTATTATTTATGAGTTATTATTTTATTTTATTATTAGTCACATTATAAAATTATATAACTTATATAAAAACATACTCGTATATTTTCAGAAAATACAATTCTACATTTATACATTTTTTTAACAATATTATACATTTTTATTTACAATTTAATTTACGAATATTATATTATAAATTATGTCATAGGAATTTATGTTTCATTAATCTAGTTCGGGGATATCCCGAGTGCGTCCCGTTTTTAATTTTTACCTTTTTTATAGCCCAAGTGCGTCCACAGTCTTATCGACAAATTATATTACAGTGCCTGAGTGCGTCCGCCGTCTTATCGACAAATAATGATGAATAGCCCGAGTGCGTCCTCAGTCCACAGCTGCTATAGCCCTATAGGTATCTATTTAAGATAAAATAATCGAACTT
The DNA here is from genome assembly GCF_020882245.1 of Rhopalosiphum padi. Lineage (NCBI taxonomy): Eukaryota > Metazoa > Arthropoda > Insecta > Hemiptera > Aphididae > Rhopalosiphum > Rhopalosiphum padi. Next base: position 16,956,316 of record NC_083598.1, on the reverse strand, counting down.
TTAAGATACCTACATGTTTGACGATCGATATGGTGGTTAAAATGTACAACTATAATACTTTCATTTGTGCATTTATGACTGTAAAACACTGGAAACGGTGGGGAAATTAATTTTAGCTCCGATAATAATTTTCTATGATTACAAGTTAAAACTTACTCAGTTACGGTCAATAAGTGCTATAGTGAAATTGTGTGCGAAATAGTGCCGTAATATTATATAATACAAATTGTCAATTTGCAAATTTTAAAAATGTCATTGCCCGAAAACATGCTAGCCAACACGGTAAGGAAATAAAAATTATTGAAAGGTATAAATTAAGATTTCATAAAATATTAAATAATAATGTTAGACGATGGAATTGTACAAACAAAAAGTGTAAAGCATATTTTAAAACCGGTGAAAGTGGAGATACTGTTATAGAGAATAAATTAGATCATAACCATGAAAAAGACGTACAAGACATTATGGTTAGACAAGTTATTCGTAATTCATTAAAAAGAAAAGCACAGGATGAAATTTGTGAACGGCCACTTAAATTAATACATCATGAATTAAGAAAATTAACACAGATACATTAAATAAAACTGATATGAATTGCTTTCGCAAAAGTATATATTTGGCAAGACGATCAAAACTACCAGCAAGACCATGTAATATTCAAAATGTACATGAAGTATTGGATTCGTTAGAAATAAAAACTTATGACGACGAACAATTTCTCATGGTTAATGACAGTAATCAAAATATAGTAATGTTTTCATGTGAAAAAAATTTAAATACTTTAAGTACTGTTAAGACTATATATGTAGATGGTACATTTAAATATTGTACTAAATTTTTTTTACAATTATTTACAATACACGGCTTAAGTAATGGTCATTACATACCTTTAGTGTATTTTTTACTTAATAATAAAGAATGCGAATCATATGCAAAATGTTTTAATATATTAAAAACTGAATGTGTTAAATTAAATTTATGTTGTTCTCCCGAATATATATTTGCGGATTTTGAATTATCTATTCATCTTGGCGCATTAAAAGTTTGGCCAACTATAATTATTAAAGGATTTCGTTTCCATTTGGGGCAAGCATGGTGGCGTCACATTCAAAATTTGGGGTTGAGTAAAGATTATCGCGACCAAACGGAAATAGGTTTATTTTTGAAAAATATATTTGGTTTACCATTATTGAATCAAGAAGATGTAGAAAACTGTATTATTGAAGATTTTATATCTATAATGCCGAAACATGAAAAACTCAACGAATTTATGGATTATATTATAGAAAATTATATAGATTCTGGAGCAAAATTTCCTATTTCCATGTGGGCCGAAATGAATAGTAGTTCTGAAAGAACAACAAATACCTGTGAAAGCTTTCATTCCAAGTACAACTCATTATTTTATACACATCACCCAGACATATATACATTTTTGGAAATATTAAAAAAAATTCAAATTGATACTAAAATAGCAATCCGAACGGCCACACAAACGACAAACAAACCAAAAGGAAGTACGTGCAAGAAAATTACATACATTGAAGACAATATAAAACAATTTAAAAATAATAAAATATCAAGATTCGATTTTGTCAAAAGAATGGCATTTAAACACCAGCCTATATAAATATATAATAATAACAAAACATTTTTTAATAAATTGTATGCTCACCTAAACTTAACGGTGTAAGCTTAAATAAATAAATAATAATAATAATAAAAATAAATAAATAATAATAATAATAATAATAAAATAATATTTTTGGGGTGTAAGCCAGTTCACCTCCTCGTGGTGCACCCTGGGTAATTCTAAATGAACTGGGACGCATTCAGGCTATGTAAAAAATATGACCTTTTTTTTCTTGGGACGCACTCGGATGATACCTTATTCTGGACGCACTATAGGAACTTTAAAAAGGGGTCATTTCGGGACGCACTCGGGAAACTCCCTCTAGTTCAACATCCCGCTTGCAGAATTTAAAAATATTTATATAGTAATGTATGATAAAGTGTACACTGTTTTCACGGACACACGGTATTTATATAAAATTAGTAATCCATAATTAATATATTTAGTTTTATTTGGATATCAAATAAATATTATTTAAATTCATATATGTACTCCATGTTTGACATTGATTTAGTTTACTGTATTAGTGTATTACTGAACCCATCTATGATTATTGATTAATTAATGTTATTTGACTATTTATTAAAAAATTTAATTTTCATAAAAATGTACGGTATGATTTGTAATAAACGACCACACAGTTTCTTACTACAATTTTCTTTTTCGATGCGAATACGTTTGGATTCCAGTAGCAAATATTTGTCATGTAATTCATCATATTTGTCTATCCAATATTGGCATTTATTTTCTACTTCGAGGATCTTCTTAGTATAATTCGTTTTTTCATCACTAGTTTGATCAAAGTTTATCATTGGTTGTAGTTCGCCAATTTTGTTTTGTCGAGATGGTGTGCACATAATATGATTGTTTTCTTTTTCCTAAAATGTTTTTAAAAAAAATTTATGCTAATTTATTATGATTTCTACTAACCTGCAGATCTTGTTTAATTTCATTTTTATTGTGTTGCACACCAAAGGAAACTAATACATTTTTCAATTCTTGTTCTAAAACTCTAAGTGTTTTAGAGTTTTCTTCCAATAAAAAATTTTCGGAATCCTCCTAAATGTGTAGTTTAATAAAATTAAGACATTTGTATTTTTATTTTCTACCATTATAATAGTATAATAAGTATTCACAAACCTTATTGTATTTATTCTGTGATTGCTTTTTAGAAAAATCATTTGTTTCGATATGTTTTTCATTTGGTATTACTGTAGAACTCATACTAGACATTTCATTTACCATGGACATTTTTTCATCCTAATAAATCAAAAGAAAATTTACAAGATTGAATGAAATGAATGATACGTATAATTTAATAATTAATAATTGCAGTTACTTTAAATTTATTCAAATTTTCATCAATGCCAGTCTTGAATGATTTTGATAATTTCAAAAGTTTTTCTAATGGCAAGTCACTGTATAGAAATTGAATAACAATTAAAAATAATTAGTTGTAAATTCTCAGATTCTGTCAAACTTTTCGATCGTGTCAGATTTTTCTCCTGAATTTAAATTTTCCTCCAACGAGTTTGTGTTGTCTTCTGGTGTAGACATTGTGTAAATAGCGCAGCAGCTTATTGAACAAAACAACAATAATTAATAAATTAATGAAAAAAAAAACCACTAAATGAACGAATTCAAATAGATTATATTTTATTTTGTGTTATAAACTATAAATATTTATAGTATAACATATTCATGTAAGTCTGTATAGGTATAATATGATCAAAAAAAAAAATTCAAAACAACCGATAGTAATAGTACAGCTAGGTAGATCATAACAAACTATTATAGGTAGTGTCGTTTAATTTTGTCTCGATACAGTATTTGTTTGTATATAGTAGTCGCGCTGTAATCATGGCAACACGTCACACGATTTTTGAACACTTCAAAGTAGAAAGATGTGTCCATCGTATTACAGCTGTTTCCTGAAAACCGTTAGACCGAAAAATGGTTTCTATGTTATTGTGAATACTGAATTCTACTTGTATCTTAAACTGTATAGATTTCAAGTTATAAGAATTTATAATAAATAATAATATATTATATTATACGATTTAAAAACACTTAGTATGTAATAAAGTGAAGAAAATACCAAAACAAAAATTAACGATCGTTGTTTAAGGGTTTTAAGGAATTATACAAACTTTAATAAAATAAGTAAAAACTCTCATGGCCTCATATCAAAAATAAAGACACTAAGTTTTTTAAACTTATACGTTCATAAATTCATAATATTATAAGATTAAATCGAAATATATATTCCATTCAACGAATTGTTTTTTTTTAAATATTTTATTTGTATTTTGATCGTGGTATAAATAGGCTATAAATATAGCTCATAGGTAAATTGATGTATGTTATTTTTTTTTTTTATTATATACTATAACTTATAGATTGACTTTTTTTTTTTTAATTTGTAAGTTCACATTATTAATTTGTCTAATTTGTATATGCAATAATGATAAAATAACATACAAACGTTTTTTTTTAAATATAACTTCCTAATTCAATGTTATATAAAATAAATACATCACTCACATTGTTCTGCGAGTTCTGCGACCTTTCTAGAAAAACTAAAACTAGAGAAAATAACTAGAAGTCCTCAACCCAAGAAAGATCATAATAATATGTAGATAAGTATAGATTCTTAATTAGCAATAATTACTATAGATAAGTATTAAGTAATAACTAATAACATATTATGAAAATGAAATATAAAAATAAAATAATTTTATTAAAAAACTTTAAAATCGACAACATATATTGGTTAGCGAACTGTTGCTGTTAAAAAAAACAGTGATCGCTTATAGACTTGTGTATACCTTATAAACGTTACATGACATTATACAGCACGAAAACCATTGGTCAAATGCACATTTAAATGTTTAAATGTTATATTTCTTTAATTTGGTATATTATTAGCGTAATATGCTAAGGTATAAGTAGTTTATATAGGTAAGTACCTCCTAGGCATTTAGTATATATTTATGACGTTACATAAATCTATTATTTTAACAATTATTGTATAGACAGGCGATACCCGTTTCTACCAAAAGTGTGTCTTTCCTTTTTCCATCAATATCCGTTTCCGCCAAATAAGATAATATACCACGTTTTTACTAAAACAATTGTATACTAGGTACGCTTATATTAAAAGCTATAACACATTTTATTTTAACACACAAATTTAAATTGTGCAACTTTTACAATTGTTTATCAAATATTGTCCCGTTATAATATAATCTTGGTTAATCAGCATATAAAAGGTAATAAACACGGCAACGGTTTAACTACAATCAAATACCATAAATGTTACAAAAATATAGGTACATTGTTAATATGTGTATTTATACATTTTACATCAATCCGAAAAACTCACAAAAAGTATATTCTACAATTAAAAACAAAATATATCATCCAATTACATGAGTACACACATACATAACAGCTAAAGTATATAAACCATAATATATCATTTTTTTAAACCCAGTATTAGTATATTAAATAAACTTATTACTGTATTAAAGGTTTTAATATAAGAGTAGTATAACAATTGTTTTGGTGAAAACGTTGTTAAGTTAGGTGGATCTTATTTCATATTTGGTGGAAAAGGGAAAAATACGCTTTTGGTGGAAAAAGGAAAGGTTCACTTTTGGTGGAAACGTGTTACGTTATTATTATAACGCATTTGATTTTAATAACCAATTATTTTTCCTTGTCTGATTTGAACGGAACGCGTCTTACACGCCACGGCCGATCCGTACGTTATATTATACTTAAAATATAGATTCCAGGTAAGTTTATTTTTTAACCAAAATATAGTGATTGATATCTTATATATATTGTATTTTTATTATTTTTATTTTTAATTAATGTGGCAATGTTGCATAAAAGTTAGCAGGTAAGAACGTTCTCAATCGTGCTATTAAAATAGGTACGGCCGATAAGGACCGTTCTCAATCGTGTTCTACCCCTTGGCGTGCGCACGGGAGTGTCATAATGGGCTTGCGAATTTTGAGACGATTACCTCACTTCATTAGCTATAGCAAAACATTAAACTAACTATCAAATAAACTGCAAAACTACTCAAGTTTCAAAATGCTATATTTCAAAAATTAATGAATTGCGCCAAATTCTGACTTCACCATCTTTTTTATTATAACATTTATAACTACATACCTATACAAGTTCAAAAAACAAAATCGCGAAAAAAAGGTGTCCGGTAAAGCAGAAATCTGAAATACACTACATTATTTTTGTATAAACACTATATAAATCCATTATCAATTCGATAATCGGAAAAAAGCACCAGAAAATATCTCCGATATAAAAATACGATAAAAAAGCCCTATACTAACAGAATACATAATGTCATTATTTTTTTTTTTATTATTATTATAGGTATTGTACATTTTATAATTTTAAACTTTTATTTCAATAATTAAAAAACATCAACAAATGACCATGGTAATGAATGATTAATAAAATAATTGATATTGTATAGTGACTATATTTTACTAATAATGCCTATATTTAAAGCTAAAATGATCAAATAATATAAATAAAATAAAAATAATAATACCCTATACATTATTATGACGTGTATCACATTACTTTGCTTGTCCGGCACATTGTACAGACAATTTCACTACATTTATGCGTAGAGCAACACATTAATGATAATAATATAATATTACATATATAATATCTAATCAGTGTTTTAACACACCATCTACTATCTGCAGCTGATTTAACTTGACACTTTGTGTAGTATACCGTTATCGTCGAGAACATAATAATATATAGCTGAATGGATATTTTTAGTTAAAAGTCTTTTGAAAAAGAATGTTAGTTCTTATAGGTATAGTACTAATTATGTTCTTTTTCGTTAGAAGATTATAATCGTTTAAAAATGTTATAAGTATTAAAAAAATTAATAATAAATACACATAACGAAAAATTAGTTAGTGTTGTTTGAGTGACGAGTGTATTGGTACACTTAAAATCATATATCGTTTTGGTGCATTATCGTCGAACAGGACGACTAACGTCACACGGAGAAAATGCTGCAATAACCAATAAGTAAACTAATTATGTCGGTATAAGTCCACTACGCACGTTATTCGGCCACCCAAAGACTTAGGTGGCATGGTGGTTAGCTGTAAAATCGAGGTTAACGATGCCGCCCGATTACAGTACCAAATATTATTACGGTGATAGTAGTGGCACGTTACGAGGGCGGCGGAAATTTTTCACAGGTCAGCGTTGCCGTGGTCAACGGTATTCCCAATCAAATTACCGGCCGTTAAGGCAAGCGCCAGATTGATATGTATAATGTATATACATGCAGCATTCCGAGCGCATGCCGATGCCGATGCAAAACTGACATCACGATGTCAGTGATGTAATCCTGTCACTATACAATATTTTGATATGTATAATAAATAAATATATATCGTCACCACAGTCACAGTCGGGATATATATATAATAAATATGGATCTCGTTCAGTACCGTCGTGCCACCTCAAATAGACGTCGTCACTGCAGCACTCAAAGACATGTTGACTATTGGCTGTGAGTTTCCGTAACCTCACGTCATACGTTATTTGATTTATTTTTAATTTTTATATTTTTACAATATCTTGGTGAGACGTCTCCGACACCGACATTGTAATTTTGTACGATCGCAAATCACCATTTGCGTATTGGTTCGGCTTCTTTATCGGTCGCCGTATTATTTTTATGCATCATCGCCGATTATGCATTCGGCCGTTCGTCAGCCTCCTCCCTTCTCCTCCAACGACGTTTTTTTATGGACGTGCGTCCGAGTGTGCCACCACTTCATGGCAACCTACTCGGTGTTATAAATGCTTCGGTACGTATTTAATATTTTTATCGTTGTTGACCGGCTTCTTCGCAGATTGTTCCATCGCCGCACACCAAATCTCTACCATTTGTCGTTACCTTTGTACGTGCAATGTCTTCGCAGATTGTTCCATCGCCGCACGCCAAATTCTCTACCATTTGTCGTTACCTTTGTACATGCAATGCAGTGCACGCAGTGTCGCTCTAACTATACCGTTATATATGACGTTTCGTGCCCATCATCAAGCAGTCGGTCACATTGTTACGTAACGATTAATTGTCGATCTCTCGTACATCAGTAACAATTGCCATAACTGATATTGGTGTCATTAAGGCAGCGTCGGTGTCCACTCCGCGGTACCGCTAGCCACCGTGTCGCCGTCGCCGCCGAGACGATCGTAAAAGGCGGGTGTCGTTCGGCCGTACAGAGTGGGTCTTATGCGTCTATAACCGACCGTGCGATACCCGTGAACTCGTTACACGACGGGGTGCCGGAGAACGTGTGTTGGTGATTTATCGCCAAACTCCGTAGTGCCTCCTCTTTTTCGTACCCGCGATCCTGCATCGCTGCAGTCGTCTAATGCGACGAGAACCACGATTTTACGTACGTCGTCGGTTCGTCAACTACTGCATCGTCGACATGCGACAGCGACATTGTATTTTCGTATAATTCCACGCTGTTTACGTTATCGCAAAATACCATCATTTACACTTCGATGCTATGTCATTCACTATATATATATATATTATATACTAACTTATTATTGTGTGCGTACGTGTCCGACTGCTGGTGTAGCATTATCTATACTATACATATAGTATATGCGACAAGTCCGTCACAAAAAACGTCGAAATACTTACCTTGTCGGAGTCCGACGGACAGACACTTGGACGACAAATCTTGTGGGTCCACGAGTGTGCCGCCGCAAGGTAGGTTTTTTACGTTATCCGCTACAGGTTGTTCCGTCGCCTTCCGCAAACGCAAACCGAGTATATATATATATGTATATATAAAATAATAATATATTATTATTATTATTATTTATTATAATCAACGCCAGACGGCTTTTACAAAATTAACAGACAAGAAGTACATAGATAACAGTAAAAAACATATACAATATATAAGATGTATAACTTATACTAACTTTAATATTAGAGAGAAGAAAAAGAAATAGTAAGTAAATAAATAAAACAACATGGTGTAAATTATGTGATGAAATTATAAGCAGCTACTCCTGTACTTAAATTTTTTTGTTGATCCAAAATTGTAATTTAACTATTTGAACTGAACTAAAAAGTTTGACTATTATAGTTATTACTTAATATTTAAATAGAAATGTATATTATTTGTGTGTAATTATTTTTTTGTTGATATTTAGAGTAGGTACATTACAGATGAATCCAAAGCTGTATCTGAGTGGGGTCCACGGTGTTCGGACTCCCCCCCCCGAAATTTTTAAAAGTAGAAATATTTTAATGGTGAATATAGTTTATTGACTAAAAATGTTCAGCATTTATAATTTAAAAACATGTTGGCCACCGATAAAAAAGACATGTATAAAAAGACAGATTTATTTCTGTATTAAAAAAATTTATTACAATATATTATTATTTATTTTAAAATTTAATACAATTAATACAATTTAAAAAAATTATACCCAAAAATATTTTGAAAATTAAATTAGGTGAAGAAAATACCAAAATACGTCTTTTTAATTTTTAATAAAAAATATTACATATTTTAAATATTCCTAATATTATTAGTAGACTATTATACTAAATAAACTATATCGCCTGATAATTTTTTATTAATAAATGGACTAATTTTGTACATAAAAAAAACCTACGAAAACATTCAAAACAAATTATATAAAAGTTATAGTGGTGGCTTAACTCAATGGACACTAGATGAATATTTGACAGCTATTGCTCACACAATAAAACTATTTTAATTATTTTTTAAACTTTTATTTTTATTAATTGCATTACATTTATAATGAATTTTTTATAACATTGAAAACGTTATTCAATATAGGTACAAAAATAAATCCATGTCTTTTTAACGTTTTTTGATCAAGGTTTTCAAAAATGTTATTTTTCTATATTGTTTCCAAATATTCAATTTTAATTTTTTTTTCTAACAAAAGTTATGTTACAAACTAGTCAAAAAATTATTTAAAAATATTCATAATCTAATTTTTTAAGAATGAATTTATTTTTTAGTGTTAAAACAAGAGTTAAAACATACAAAAACATGTATAATTTTTTTATGATTATATAATGTTTATATGTTGTTAAAGAAGATGCTCTATAATTTTTTTCATGTTTATATATTGTTAAAGCAATTGCTACAATTTTTTTTTTCTATGTTAAACTACTTAACTTTATTAGAGAAAGTAAAAGAATTATGCTACAATAACGAGAATGTAAGTATTTTATTTAATATTTAGGTTCCTATTAATTTCTTTAGATTATCATATGAACTAAGATGAGTTCTAAGTAAAACGTGTGGTAGGTTTAATGCTCAAAAACATTAAAAAAAATCTTACTGTTCCATGTCACCCGAAACTCAATGTGATGACTTGGATCGTCCACTTTTTATATTTTTTTTAACCAAGTTATGGTTAAATTACATTTTTTTTTTTATGCAAATATATTCATTTATACTGTGAGCCTAAAATAGATTTTTTTCAAATTAAAAAAATTAATATTGAAGCTGTAGGAGCCTGGGAAATTTAAAAATCGTGTTCATTTTACCCGTGTTATATGGCAATAACAAAACGGTTTATACTTCGGGTGACGTCACGGTGTGGCTTCTCCCACTCCCAAAATTTCAAAAATGCGAAATGAGGCAACCTGTATAATCTATAAGCCTTGGGTATTATCTATGGCTGTTTGTTATCAGTTATCATTTTATATTTATTGGTTTGGTCGTCCTGTCTTGAGATTTTTTATTATTATATATTTTATTAAATTATAAATGGTAAATACTAAATATTAAATATTGTTTTGTATACCTAAATTACAACTAAACAGGTCCCTAATATAGTAATATATAAAAATATCGAAACTATTTAAAATTTGTGAAACATGAATAATTATAATTTACATAGTGGTTACTAGTTATTAATTATATACACTTTTATAACATATTAGCGTATCTTTGTTATTATTGTTCCACATTATAGTAAGTATGGACAAATCCAATTGTACGTCCCAAATAAAATGTCTTCCAGCCATAAATTTTGTGCAAAAAATTGGAGTATATGAATCTAAAAATGTAAGTATAATTATAATTTTGTTGTATACTTTGTAACTAATCATTTTTATCAAATGAATAAAAAATGAATCCAATTATATTTTCAGAGATATTTTGTTGTTGGATCTAATAATGCTCGTACAAAGTATCGCATTCTTAAAATTGATCGAACAGAAGGCCATGACCTGACAATTGTGGATGACCGAGTTGAGTATACAGAACTAGATATGATAAATTCTTTGAATGTTGGATTACACAGAAATACCAGTCTAAGTAAAATAGCATCAGCATTTGGCATAGTTGGTAAAAATAAATTTTTATTTAAAATAATCAATGTATCAGTGTATCACTACATATTTGTTTATCATTTATGTTAAGGTTTTGTAAGACTACTAGAAGGATATTATATGATTTTAATAACGAAACGTCGTCGTGTTGCTGTGATAGGACGTGAAATAATATATAAAATTGAAGATACGTCTATGATATACTTGCCTAATGATGCATATCGTATTCCTAATGTAAATGAGCCACGATATTTGAAAATTTTTCAAAGTATAGATTTATCTAGCAATTTTTACTTCAGGTAAGGCTGGATAAATGTGTTAGTTTAATAGCATAGAATTATTTTTTTTCATGTGTACTGTTAATGATAGAATTATAGAAACCCATCTCTTTTATAGTTATATTTAAAAAAATGAACAGTATACATCAATCTTAATTGAATTTTTAAGTCTAATTATTTTGTAATTTTTATGTATTTTTTTAAAGAGTGGATGAGAAGTGATTTTCTATACAAATTTGTGTCAAATGTATTGTAATATTAAATACTTATTTAATTTTCTTATATTTAGTTACAGTTATGATGTTACGCATACACTACAAGTCAATATGTCAATTGCACAAAATATTCCAAATGGTTAGTTAATTATTCAAACTATTTGTCTTTTATTACTATTATTATTGTTTTATTATTTTATCTAGAAATAATATATAAAATGACAAATAGTTAAATAATATGTTACTTAAAATATTAATTTGAATATATTTTTAAGATCTTTAAAACTTTCTTTCAGAACTTTTAAAACAATTATATAATATTATAAATCATATTTATTTTCTAAACTTTGCCATTTAATATTTATTATTTGATTTGACATTGAAAATAACTTTAATACATTGTTTCATAATTATTTAATTTTAATTACTTCATTTATATAATTTATATTATTGTTGTAGATTTGTCTACTGGAGAATGTGTATTTGTTACCAGAAGTTGTCCAAATAAAATATTCGTTTGGAATGACTATTTATTAAAAGATGTACGTGACAAATTGCATCCAGATTGGATTCTAAATATAATGCATGGTTTTATTAGTCAATCAAATGTTTCAATTTTTGGACGTCCAATTTATATAACATTAATTGCTCGGAGATCAAATAGATATGCTGGTACACGATTTCTGAAGAGAGGCGCTAATAAAAATGTAAATAATTATTTATTCAATGGTTAATGTGACATCCCACTTAGCTTTCTACAAGAAAATTCAAGGTTTTATTAATTAGTGTTTATAAACACCCTACCAATATTATGCTTTTTAAAGAAAGTTTTCAAAAACTTATTCCTATATTCATAGAAATAAGCTTTTATTTTTAAATGACAACATTTCCTATGTTTTCAAATCATCATATTTAGATAAGAAGATACATTATACAAACTGTGACAATTTACTTTATACATAAATACTATGTACATACCGATACAATAACATATATAGCCATATAGGTATATACATGCATTATATATACCTATGTGTTATTATGTACAAATATAATTTAATTTATATGTTATGTTGGAGATAAATTTGTAAGGAAAATCCAAATTTATTTTTAAGTTTTAATGCAATATACTAAATATTGGCTCCTTCACAAGTTAGGTTAGTACGTACTGTGTCATGTAATATTGTATTTAAAATGGAACTTAATTATATTAATTTAATCTTCAGAAGCATAATAGAGTTAAAAAATATATATAATGTTTACTTTTCTCTTTGGTCTATTATAAGGGTTAATTAATACTATTGTAATGAATAAGTTTCCCAAGTAAGTTGTTGTTAACTTAATTAAAACATTTAATTATATGTTTGTATAAATATAAGAATAAAAAATTATAAAATGTATTATGTATAGATTGATAATATATTAATAAATATTTATTTTAGGGAGAAGTTGGAAATGAAGTTGAAACTGAACAAATAGTTCAAGATCATGGAGCAAGTTGTCAAAATAATATGTATATAAGTTCATTTCTTCAAATGAGAGGTTCAGTTCCTGGTTTATGGAGCCAAGATATAAGTAAAATGGTACCAAAACCAACAATATCATTCGAATTAAATGATCCATTTCATGAAATACCTGGTTAGTAATATATATTTATTTGTTTTATTGATTATTTTGTTTGATTAATCATTAATACTTATTCAAAAACTAACAACGTGGATTTTACTATCATGATGGTTAAGTGCTAAAATTTTTTATAGTTATTGGTTTTTTTAGAATTGCTAATAACTATAGTCTATTAAAAATGAGATCAGTATGAATAGTCAAGTTATGTGCATAAGTGTGGCTTTGTTCTGTGGGACACGACATGTAAATCAGCAGGCGGTTGACTTGGTGGGGACCGTCTCATCTGCTCGCGGTTGGTGAAAACTGGTCGCCACCCTGTACCAATCTCATTTTGAATAGACTATAGATACTTTTATTTATGTTCAATCTTATTTTTTCAAGGTGCTCATTTCAATAATTTGTATAAAAGATATGGTTCACCAACAGTTATTATAAATCTTGTTAAAAAGCGTGAAAAGAAGGTTCATGAATCGCAACTAAGTGATCATTTAGTATCAGCTGTAAAATATTTAAATAAGTTTTTACCGCCTTGTCATCACATTCAGTATATACATTTTGATATGGCAAGAATGAATAAAAGGTATACATCTTTTTGGATTTTCTTTAATAATTTATTTTTTATTAGTACCTATATATTTTATTTATATATTTTATCAGTAAAAATGTGAATGTCATGAGACGCCTTGATGAAATTGCGCGTATGTCAATTTTTAAAACAGGGATGTACATTAATTGTCCACGGATTATAGAAAAACCTACTTTTGGGCAAGATAAAAATGGTACTATACTTCAAAATGGAATAATTAGAGTAAATTGTGTTGATTGCTTAGATCGTACTAACACTGCTCAATTTGTTATTGGAAAATGTGCACTAGCTTATCAAGTATGAATCTATGTTGTATTTATAAATGTATTTGGTGGTGGTGTGAATAGAGCTAATTAGATCTATAACTATAGTTCAGAACTCCAGTGACAGTTATGGTCTTCTAGAAAATAAGGTTATAATATTTTTTAAATTGATAAGTGTATATTATATTTTTTTGAAATGTACATAGATTGTGCCATAGGTATATAGTTATTTTTATTCATAATCACTGTTTAAATTAATACATTTTAGTAGGCCTGATACCAATTTTTATTACTATAGTCTAGTTTCTTTTAGGTACGACCCAGGCAGTCGACTTCTGCGCATGACCTCGTAGCCAACTTTTGTGTTAATAATCACCACTGTGGGGGAATTGATTGGACGTGATCTGTCCACACCAACAAAATCTGGTCGCTTCTAAAAGTGACTCGACTATAGTGTCAAAGAACTTTCATTCCACCTTCTTTAGTTCTTTAGTCAAATTTCAACTGCATTTTACCTATTAGTTTAAAAAAATGTTTTCAACTTAAAAGATTTTTGAGCTTAGTAAAAATATGATTATCACGAGACGCATGGGTAAATTCATTTTCTTATTGAAACTCAAAAAAGCTAGTGGTATTTAACTTCCTTTATGACAATGTCTGAGTTTAGACCGGTTGCATTTTCTTTAGATGTGATATTCATTATCTACTGACACATCTTTTTACATTCCAGATTTTGTACCCATTAAGCTCATGAAATTTTTTTTGTCAAAAATATTTATTTAAGAACTGAAGAGGTGTAAGAGAAAGTTAAAGAAGCTAATGAGGTGGAGTATGAGTTCTTCAACTCTGATAACAAGATCTAGTGTTACATCTACAAATTAATGTAGAAAATAACTATGTACTTGTAGTAGCAATTACCTATAAATTCCATGAAATATATATACATATCAATTTTTTTAAAATTTTGTGATCTCACTTTTTATGTAAGCCTTGTATATGCCAAGAAATCATCCTTTTTTTATAAATATTTTATACTACTCATTATCAGTGGCACCAAATGAAATTATAACAGGCAGTATAAATAATTTGATTGATCCACTCTTTTCTTCCAATTTACCGACCCCTCGGAACTCTGGACATTATTTTTTTTAAGTATAAGTAACTTAATGACATTATTTTGTTTAATAAAATTATAGCAGAAAGATTTGGCCTTTTGTAGTACTCTCTTATTTTTTCCATTCACTCACCAAATTTTTAAGGTGGTTTAAATAAGCTACCTGGAGTGCAATTTAGGCACCACTGCCTAATTTTGCCACTGCCTATTAATTATATTAATAACTTTATATTTTTCAGCTATATTATTTAGGATTATTGCATAAGCCACAATTAGAGTATGACACAGACTGTGTTAGATTATTGGAAGTTTCATATGAGGACCATGGAGATACTTTAGCTTTACAATATGGTGGATCTCAATTAATTCATCGAATAAAAACTTACCGTAAAACTGCTCCTTGGACATCACAAGGCAATGATATTATGCAAACATTGAGTCGTTATTATAGCAATACGTTTTCCGGTTAGATTTTTGTTAAATAATTGTTACTTATCTTTGAACCTAAGTTTAAATATGTTATACAATAATGTATTTGGTTATGTCTAGATACTGAAAAACAAAATGCTATAAATCTATTTTTGGGATTATTTTGTCCAAATGAAAATGAGCCGGCCATTTGGGAACAAAATTTTGATTACTATTTACATCATCCAGAAACAACTTCTTTTCTTTCGAATGACTGGTAAATAGTGATTGTATTTTATAATTTTTTAAACCATTAAGTATTACTAAGTATTATTAGCACATTATTTTTTTCTCTCTCTGGACAACATACAACATAGACAAAGCATATTTACACAAAATCATATTTTTTTTTTATGTTTTTAAGTATTTTTGAAGTAAAATCATCTATTAAAAAAAATTATAGAGAATAATATTTTTATGGTAATGACATATTGATTTGTTTAAATATTGTTTCAAAACAATTTAATATTAATTTAAATTTACCAATTGATTTTTTTATTTATAAAGTCAAATATAAAGTCACATTTATTATTACATAAATAATAAAAAATAATACAAATATAAAACAGATATGTCAAACCTTCAAAAATATTATCTTTAATAATTTTTGTAATAGGTAATTTTATTAATTGTCAAAAACAATTTTACATGAATGTGTTTTGTCTATATTCTGAATGTGAAGAAAAATAATATTGTGCTTACATCATCTCATTGATAGTATTAAGTAATATAAATAATATTATCTAGATTAGTGTTTCTCAACCTTTTTCTTGATCATGACACCCTTACTCACTTAATAGTAAATTGTTTATGAATGCTTTATATTTTCAATAGTTTTATTGGTTAAGAAACACTGATCTAGACTATTAATTTTATAAATACAATACAATTTAATTGTTTGCAGTGTTCCATTGACAAGATGGTGGGATGAATGTGTTATGGACTGTTTGCCATTATCTTGTATGGAAAGCAAAAAAAAATACTTAGAAATATATCCAGCCAATTCATTAAATATAGAGGACCATGATAGCTTTAGTCACTTCTATAAAACAGACGAATTCAGTGTAATGTCTGAAAGTTATACTTTTGAAATTAGTCATTCTGTGAGGTATAGTTTTTGTAATTTATCATTGTCTATAATTTATAAATAACAAAAAATCAATAATTATTTTTTTTCTATATTTAGAGATTTTATGCCAAACTGTGTAACAGATTTCAGTCCATTTTCTATGCGTATTAGACCTGGTAAAAAGCGTGAACAAATCTCTGACAAAACTAGAAATCCTTCTATGACAGGTCATAGCTCTACAAATTCAATCAACTCAAGTAGCAGGTACCTCCTTTATCAATTATTAAAAAATATAATATATTTGATTGTATTGTTACATTAAACTTCATAATTAGTATTTCTATTTACTTAAAACTATGTTTATATTTAGTTGTGGTAGTGGTGAAAGCGATGAAGATATTTCTTTTTCAAAGCGTATTGATTCAACGAGTATTGTGTCAAAAGATAATTCTATCACATTTGATCCTCTACAAACTGAACAGAGCATTTATGGAATTAATCTAGCAGTCACAAAACCAGCAGAAATTGCTATTTATAAAAAGTAATTTTATTGTTATATGATGATTGATAGTTAAACAAAACATAAGCATTAGTATTGTAAAAGTTAACAATTTATAATTTTTTTATTTTTAATAGTGGTTTATCATTCTTCATGAGAATATATTGAAACCTATTTTGAAATTATTTTCTTTAACCTTCAGAAAATAATCAAATTACAACATTTTCAAAAAAAAAAAATTAAATTAACTACTCAATAAAATATTTATCCTAGAAAAATCCATTATTATTGCTTTTGTTTTGTTTAAAA
This sequence comes from Rhopalosiphum padi, assembly GCF_020882245.1. Classification (NCBI taxonomy): domain Eukaryota; kingdom Metazoa; phylum Arthropoda; class Insecta; order Hemiptera; family Aphididae; genus Rhopalosiphum; species Rhopalosiphum padi. Next base: position 16,938,835 of record NC_083598.1, on the reverse strand, counting down.
TCTAAATGTATTATATCAGTTCATACTAAATATATGTATATACCTATACTTACAGATTGTATACATTTGTTTTAATTATTGAAATTTGATTACACAACTAGAATTTATTATTTTAACTTTACAGGTATATTCTAATGGCAATTAATCCAGCAAGTGTTTTAGTAGTAACACCAAACAGTCAATCTAAATACAATAGCTCATTTAATGTTCCTGTACCAGAAGTTAGTCCTTCGAATATAAGTCTTTATGAATCATATATTGAAAAAGGTTTAATCGGTGAACCCATTTGTAGCAACAAAATGATTTTTCAATATAAAAATTATGTTCAATGTAATTAATAGACACATAATATGATATTATTATTAATGTACTATTTTTAAGAGCAAATAATTATTCATGTTATGTAATTTTTATTATTTTATAAATAGTTTTATAATTATAAATATAATATGTTAAAGTATATAGTATTAAATATTTATCTATTATATACATGGACATAATAGAAGTGGAGAAGATACAGTCTTTCAATGTGTTACTGTTGTTACTGGTGTTCGATATTCTATTATATTTGTTATACTTCTTATATTGTAAATTAAATGTAAAAATAATGTTATCTCTTAAATGTGTGTACATAGTTAAAATGTTATATTTACTATATATTTTAATATTTATATATAAAATAATGTTCAATATATATAATTTATTTTAGTTTATTATATTATTATGATTTACAATATCTCAAACTGAAGATGATGTTTATATATATGTATAAACATCTGTTATGGACTTATATTTGTGCTGTCAACTTTTTATCTGTTAAAATAATTTATTTTTGTGTTTGTAAAGTAAAATACATTATACATTAAGTGTGCATGTAACGTATAGATTAAATGAAGGTACCTAAATAGGTAATAGAAAAAAAATGTCAGGAAATTGAAGTTACAGTAAAAAAGACACATTTTTTGACACTATATTGTTATTGAAGTTAAAATATGCATTGTAAGATTTACACCAGGATACCTTTATGGCTTTTTTTCAGCGATATTTGATACCAAAATAATGGAGAGTGGAGATAAATTTATCAATCAAGATACATTTTTGTTTTTAATATCTTGTCTTTGTATTTAAAAAGTTAGTATACAATAGTATTGGGCTAACAGACATCAGCAGAAGCAATGTAGTATAATAATTATTACAAATTATAATTATAATTGTAGGGTTTTGCAACTCGGTCAGATAACCCCTTATAAAGAATATATAGGCAACTAAGTATACTCTAGTGTGATTTACCGCCTTATCAAAAAGTGATAAGTATAAATCTTTAATCTATGGGCTCCATTCTTAACGTTTCGAATTCATGGATATTTGATGTCCGGTGCATTTTTTGAAAGAGTTTAAGCTGTTTCAATGACTCATATTTAATAATTCGTCATTAAGCTTAATTAATCGTCTCATTTTTTTTCGTTTTATTTGTGCTTTATTGATTCCCAATTCGTATTTATGTTACATTTTTTCAAATTCACCATATGAAGTAATATTATGTCGTCCAAAAACTTTTTAGACGTCGACGAGTCGATTATTGAAAAAAATCTTTTAATTCAAGTACATATAATATATATATTTGTACTCCTATTTACACATTCCAAACGAATCCAAATGTGTAACATAGTATTTATTATTTTCAGAGCAATGAGGAACAAGAATTCGAACAGTTTGTGAGCGGTTTCCTCAATCCTGACTCAGGAAAATTGGTTAAACCAGCTCCAGGTACGATTTTAACAATCTGTTGCTACTACTTAATTAAAAATTAGTTAAATTTGTATAAACATTTGATTGCATAATTTTAAATCTTGTTTAAATGTAGGACTTTGTATAAAATTATTGAAAACCGATAAGTCAAAAGTGTTCATAAACCTCTGCCACCATGCAGATATCCCACCTCCGGATGATATAACAAAAGAAGAACTTGCAGAGGTTTTCAATTCTAAAGATCCTGAAAAATTCTGTATCCCGTTAAGTATTGGTATAGAACACATAGAGACCGATAAATGTAAGTCTAAAAATTTAATTTTTATAACAAAACTTAGAGAGTAGAACTTTTAAAGATAATGTGTTCAATTCAAAAGTTAAAAGTCAATTTGTGTCTTTTATTTTAGTGTTATTACAATTGCGCTTTAAAGAACAAAAGATCTATGAATAAAGTTTCATTTCATTTTTCTTAATTTCTTAATCCTATTAATTGTGCTTTGGTTTTATTTATGTAAAAATTTGTTAAACCAATGAAGACATTATTGCCTTTAAATATTTTTAGTATTATATACTTTAATTAAAGCAAAATTATAATAGGTAAATGATAAATGCAATATTAAAACATTATAAGTTATAATTTATAACTTATAATACATAAATATTAACATAGATTAACAACGTATTTTGACCTAAGTTAGAAATGTGTTTTTTTTTTTAATGCATTGAATGTTAATAGTTTTTATTTTATTTTCATGTTATAGCTAATTTACAAGTTCCTGTGTACGATGTAGCAGTAAATTCAGAATTTTTCAAAAAGTGTCAAAATGATGATGTGTTTCAAACATTCATTGTTTGTGCTACTATAGAAGGAGTTGCTGAAAAGTTCAAATTAGATATAAGCGCAGAAAGTATTTATTATTTATCACTATCTAATTCTTACCATCTTAAGGGCTCTTTATCCTTCAATACTTTTATTCTTAAATCTCTATCACAGAATATAACAATTAGAGCATTGAAGGAGTGCATAATTATTCATTTTGAGAACATAATACCTACTCATCTCATTAGAGTCTTTTGTATTTCTGATTTTACTAATTTTTGATATTATTTTGTGGTATAAATTAATTAATTAAAATGTGATGTACAATGATTGTACTTTTATTGAAATGCTTTGAGTATGGAAAAAGCGATGAATAAAATTTCTTTAACACATTCAGCTCCGATGACGATGTGTAGTTGTCATTAGATGTCGGGTGCTACAAACCGATGACGACCTGTAGTTGTCATAGGACAATTATTTTTATTTGTTATTTAAAATATTTGGCTGTTTGTGATCGATTATTTTACTTAGTATGGCCATTCAGTAAAACTAACAGAACATTTAGAATAACAACAGACAGCTGGTTTCGATTTCCCGGCATTTTTATGTTTATGATTTGTCTGGTCTTCACGCGGCTGGTAGCGCCTGACTTCTGAAATGGACGTGAACGTGTTAAGCCATAATATTGAACTTATCTAATTTAAATTTCATTTTTTAACTTAGTTATGTTATGTTGTAGATCCAATTATATTAAAGAATAGAAAATGCATTGGATCTTTGCAACAACACAGAATTCAACAACGTCCTCCTAGACCATCAACATTTAAAAAAAAACCTTTGATTCAAGAATTAAATTCAAAAGCATCACTTTCTCAGTTAGACATTCATGTTAAACCTGAGTATAAGATTTATGTGCAACCAGAAGATAATCCAAAAAATATAATTTTAGATGTTTGGATGCCAGAAGTGGTAATTTTATAAAAACAAACATTTTACATTACGGCTTTGAATCATTTTTTGTTTATTATTTTCAATAGCATAGTTCACAAGAAATTGATTTAAAATGTGGTGAAGATTGTCTACTATTAACTACAAACAAACAAACAAAATATGAGTTGGATATATGTTTACCATACACAATTAACCAAAAAAATGTTAATGTAACATTTAATACTTCAACTAAAGTAAGTTATTTATATCTACATTTTATTGTACTCTATTGTTATTTATTAATTTATTAAAGTAATAAGACTAGTAAAATTCATTATAGAATATAATATATACTATAATTAATGTTAGTACTAAATATTATAATGTCTAGATAAAACATAATAACAAATAATATTAGTTATAGAAGTTATTCACTATAGGTTAGTCAAAGACAGATGTAACTTAATGTAAGGCATTTATTTTTCAATGTTTCGATTTAATACTAAGTGTGAAAATTTATTTATGATGTCAACATAAAAGTTAATAAATGATATTAAATCTTATAGAATAGTATTAGATATTTTAGTCTTTTGAGTCTTTAATTAACTTAAAACTATAAATTATTATTATTATTTGTTAAATGTTAAAATGTAGAATTGTTTAATAGATTTTTTATAAAAATATAATATAAATTATTTCTTTTTCAGTTTTTATCAGTAATATCACCCATTATTTCTAGCAATTGATTCTCATAGTAAGTATTACAATACTTTTCAATTCTGTTTTATGTATTAATTTTTTTTGCACTTCAAATTTTTCATGTTTATATACATTTAAATAATAAAAGAAATACATGTATTGAATAAAGGAAAAAAATTTTTATATTTCTAGTTTTGATTTTTAAATAACCAAGCATAATAAAAGTATAACAAATTATTATTTAATTGAATTAAAATGTATATTACACTATAGAATAAATACTTTAATTAGACAAGAAGAAAGATATAATATTTTCATTTTAAATTAATGCTACAACTGTTGCTAGCCTAGCTCACGGTTGTGTAAAATGATTTTTTGTGTATATTGTTTACGCATTAACCTCGCTGTAGCCTGAAATGTGGATAAGAGATAAGACCACTTGTTAAACAAATGCTCTGATTTCAGTTTCTTAGCCAAATGTGCATTTTGTGCACATAATATCCTATAAGAGATCATGTTGTACAAAAAGTTTGCCATTATCACTAAACAACATAAAATACATTTCTTTCACTCCTATATGGTTAGATGTGCAGATTAACTAGGTGAAATATTTGAAACCCAAATGGTTCTACTACAGAATCACCCATAAACTAACATTTACTGATATCACAATTAACCAGTTCAAAAAGAACCTCATTTTTTGAAGTTAGCCGTATTATTGGAATCTTATAATATTATAACTAAATTTTATAAACTTGTAAAATTTATTTTACCCACAAGTATGTAGAGCTATTTATAGAATTGAATTTATCTATTACCTCTTTATTAAAATTGTCATTAAAACAACTCGTTACGTATACTAAATACAAATATTATTTTAAATGATTTATACAATAACGATATGGCAATATAATGTCAACATTCTGGTGTAGCAAAAGATAATAAGTAATCAACAGAAAATTTGCATTCTGTTTGTTTTTTGAAAAATGTGTTATAAATTTATAATCAAAGAATATTTATAGAAACATCTTATTATTACTTACTTATTTTAGAAATAATAATTAATGTTATCACATAATAATATAAACTCAATAACACCAACAATTTGTTTTGACCACGATATTTTTACTTTATACTACATGTATACATAATACATGTCACAAACTCACAACTATAGAAACAAATCATTGTCCTTAAGACTTGAATAATAATTATCGGGTATACGTTTTCAAAATTCAAGTAATTTTTAGGAGTAGAAATCCCTGTTACTCCAAAATAGTTTATTGGGTAAGTATTAAACTAAAATACCTCTCGATACCCTTAAGTAACGGGCAACGGCTATCCATAATACATAATTATACCACATACTAGAAGTAGTAGAATATAATTTATAAGTAATAAGTGTCTTAGGTAGGTACCTAGGCAATAGATGCTGTAATATCGTAATATTGCTACCTATCCAAAAATTGTATTTGATTAACAAAATTAAAAAAACATATTTTGTAAAATAATATAAATGTATTTGTTTTTAGCGTACCTACCTATTTTATTATGTACATTAGTTTATGTTTAGTAGGTATATAATATATATATTATATTTATCAAACATTTATCAATAATAATTATAATATTTTATACTATCTGTACATTTATAATTTTTACATTTTACATATTACACATTTACCTATATTAATGTAAAAATAATTGTTATGAAATTATTTACACGTTTTATATCGTTAATTTTTCCTTATGGGATGTTCTTTATGTTGTTTGCCAATACCGGTTGTGGGTCTGACTGAGCTTCACTGTTACTCCTGGTTAATCGTTCCATTGATGCGTTTGAAGCCTTCGTGTCTTCTCTCTCGTCGTTTTCACTAGCCCCTTGCAGTGCTCGATATTTCTTTGCGATAGAATCCCAGTCTGTGACGGTCTCGATACGGTTCGACAAGCTCGCAAAGCTTATCTGCGATCCGTACGGACTCAGATGTACGACACTAACCGATATCGATTCTACACAGCACGTTAAATCAATATTATAATATAATATATGTCCTACCATTTAATTTTATTAATATATAATTGTTTTATCTTACCTCTTGGAACTACTTGCGCCTTTTTCACCTTTGATAGCCATTTATTGCCCATTCGAGTCCTGGCACTTACTCGTCCTTTTGTTTTCATATCGACCATCTGTGATAAACTTGGGCGCTTTTTTTGCTTAACTGTATTTAACAGTTTAGAAAAATTCGTAAGTGTTTCCTGAATATTTTTCTTTCGCGTATTTTTACCTCTTTTCTTGCATATCTCTAGTAAATACATGAACCAAGTCGTAATTAAGTTCAAAGGCGATGGCGTTGTAGTTGTTCTATGCATATTTCTAATCAATTTTGCCAATCCAAACTTCCATTCGATATCAGATTGTGCCTATAATTATTTAATATGAGACGTGTATTATATCATATATGCACCTAACACCTTTAACAGGTAATTTATATAAATAAATTACATTATTTTTGTTTAAACAACGTTAATATGTTGTATTTACCTGAATTCTTTGATAAGTATCACTCATCATAGCAATGAGCAAGTTAATTAGTACGACAACCGAAACTAACATATAGATACCAAAGACAGCTTTAAATAAGTAAACCGTCCACGGAGGTTGGTCGGTGTTAGAAGCCTGTCTCAAGTCGTTGTGTGTTGCCATACCAAATACAGCAAAAAAAAGTAATTCAAATGCATCTATTGGGCTCATTAGTACTATAAAAAAAAATTAATTACGTTTAACTGTACATATATATTTTTTAAACTTGTTTTGCTTATATTTTAGTTTTACCTTCTGCAAAAAAATCTGTTTGTTTTCTTTCTAATTTCTTAGCGATAGGATGGTTCATTGCAACAATTTGCATAGAAAACCCGAATACGAAAATGCTCAGTACTACGAGGAACCTTGCTAAATCTTTCATCAAATCACCAATTATTATAGCCCAGGGTCCGAACAAATGATGGAATGACAAGAAATCCAGAATCTGAACGCACGCCATTAAAAATGATATAGCGAACATTTGATTCCGAAGATACATGACTGTAGGAAGATATGAGTTGGAAACGAGGCCACAAAATCCGACTAAATGAAATGCCACTCCTATCACACTCCATAAGAGAACAGCCAACTTCACCCAACCCAGTCCACTTTTGTCGCTCGGATTAGTTAGTTCAAACAGTAGCAAACCACTTAACCAAACCTAATAATAAATTGATAGGCACGTAAAAATGATTGCAAATGAAATAACTTTGTTATTGATGACTTACCAAAAGTAACCACTCATACCAATATGGAAATAAATTTTGCCGCGCTGCTCTATAGTACGGCGTGATGGCGACCATTTGTAATAGAAGCATCAAATAAACATGAGACGTCAAGTACGACATAAACTTTATGATTGGAACTTTACTATAATTGTGCCAAAGGGGTAACGTAAACACTATCCATAATGGAGGACAAGCAATAAATCCTAAGAACATAAGTAGTGTTTTCCATCCAGCCCAATTCAGTCTTCCTTGCCAAAGTTCCTAAATTTAAACGTATATTAAATTGAATACATGTTAAAAAATACACATTTATATTACAATTATTAATGAACTAACCTGTAGATACCTTTGAACAACAGTATGAGCGATTACTTCTTTTTGCTCATTTTCAATAAGGACGTCTAAAAATTCAGTATTTCGTCTGTCTGAAGCTGTTAGGATGCGACCTGCTGAATCTTGACCAGCAGCTAATGCTAAAAGTTCTGTTGCCATAGTTTCGCATTGTTTTCCCGCGGCTATTAAGTCTTTTGCTCTCTCTTTTTCCTAGTTATCGTACAATATTAATTAATATAATATTAAAATGTATTTTAAATAATCGATCTTGGTAGATAATACCTATAACCTATAATATGTAGATACTTAATTTTACAAAAACGACTTGTAATTTTATAAAAGAAATTTAAGTTAGGTTAAAAATGTTGACCAAGCAATTTTCATTATATGTATAATATAGGTACATACTATATAATGTATAACACAAGTTGTTCTAAAAGATATCTATTTTTCTCACCTATAGTTTATTATTAGTTATTATAATAGGTAGTTGCAATTGCAACGGACTTTGAATTTTGTACTCAATAATTTATTAGTAATTTTAGGTCCTGAAAAACATGAAACTGAAATGAACATTAAACTATTCACACTGAATTCTTAAAAATCTGTGGTTTTGTTTATAATTAGTTACACACTGAGTTTAATTATATTTATGTTTATAATACTTATTTAAAATTGTATTCTTTAATAATTTATATTCTTTATCATTTTAAAAGTGGTTAAGAAGTACCTATTGATATATATTAATATATTATAAACCTAAAATCTATTCACCAAATTATTATAATGCATTAATGCTGCATGTAAAAACGTAAGTAGGTATATCTTTTATATATGTTAATACATAAACGTCATGTACTCATTTAAAGTGTACATACAATTTTCGTTCAGAGTAGATAAATTAATTAAAAGTTATGAGTTGCTTTGTCAGTTTCAGTTTTAATATATGTATATTATATTATATATTTGTGTGAATGCTTATAAAAATTATAAATTATTTAAAAATATAAAAATGATTAATAGAACATAATATTTAGATATTTATAGATACCTAATATGATTATATTTTATAATTGTATTTGTGAGGTAAAGTTTTTCATCCTGTATGGTTAGAATAAATATTATATGGTTGTTTAAATTTAAATTTTATTTTATTTTAATTTAAAATTTATTACTAATTTTTCCTTTTTTGTTTTCCTGGTATAAATTATAATGACATATTATTTGAAATCGTATATGGGGGTTTGTTTTATTTTTCAACACTTATATATATTGTAGTTAATAATTTTCCTTTTTTTATTACTTTTTTAGACAAAAACGCTCACAACTTGAGTCTATCTATTATTATCTAGTTATTTTAATTAACACATTTAAATAAATTTTAGTAGTATAAATTGATTTTATGATAAATGCTTTCTATTATAAATACACGAATTATAAGAATAAAATCTGTATTATATAAATATACCTTATTTGATAAGTTTATATATATACTGGAAAGTTTTGCTGCAGTGTCTACTGGTGCGGGCGATACTAAAATAAATTCTTCAATAGGCTTGTTGTTATGATTTTTGCTGCAAATCATTAGATTGTAGACAAACTAATACGAAAAAAAAATGTTCAATTTTTATTGACTTGTTTTTAAGTAGATAGTTTATATCTCGGTTTTTGTACCCTTCTATCATCCATTAAACCGTAAGTGTCATGTTCTTTTGTCATCAAGTATTCCAACACATCATTATGGCCCTCTTGAGCTGCAAACCATATCGGCGACGCCCCATAGTTGGTTTCAGCTTTTGGAGAGGCACCGGATTCGACTAAGAGTTTTACTACGTCTAAATATCCAGCACGAGCAGCACAGTGCATCGCCGTCCACCCATTCTATTAATTTAATTTTATTTGTATTGTAAACACGGAAAAATAGAACAGTATTTTTTTTTAACACGAACTTTATCTGTGGCGTTAATTTCTGCACCTTGTCCTAGCAAAACTTCAACCATGGCGTAATGGCCATAAGAGGCGGCAATATGCAGACACGTTTTACCATTGAGATCAGAACTATGTAATAAGTCTGCTGCTCTTGATAATAGTAGCCCAACTACAGTCACATGACCACCAAAACATGCCAAGTGAAGTGCATTGTAACCCTAAAAATATAGGTATAATTTAATAATTTGATATTTATTTTGTACCCAAAAACATATATATAGACATGATTATAATAATATAGTAACTTATATTATTTAATAAAAACGTACAGATTCAACTGTAGATGCGTCGACTTGAACTCCGGCCGAATTGAGCAATAATCGGACAACGTTTTCGTTACCACTATAAGCAGCAAAATGTAACGGTGTCATTCCAGATTCGTTACCTAGTACACCTAATACGCTGACTCCAGATGGAGGATCAGACTTGACCGTAGCTGGTATATGAGATAGTAATTCTCGAACAGTATCTAAAATTAGCAATAAAATTATATAACGATTGAAATATTTTATTTACATTTATTATTTGCTTTTTTATACGGTACCTGTTTGACCACAGTATGCAGCCATATGAAGCGCCGTCATACCAAGCCTCTTGCTTGAAATTTTTAGCGACTGAGACGAACGTAATACTTCTAATACAGGTAAATGACCGTTTTGTGCAGCTAAGTGGACAGCTGTAAATCCTGCCTGAAACAATGAATTTTCAAATTTTGTAAAACGTAATTAATAAAAATAAAATAATTGATTTGTAAGTATCACCTTATTTTCGTCCGAACATGATGCTCCTGCCCTGACTAAAACTTTAACCACTTGTGCATGACCTCCTTCGGCTGCTAATTGAAGTGGTGTAGCCTCCGTGATACGATTTCGAGCCGAAATCACGCCATTTTTGTCGAATTTCATTAGTTCAATGATCACAGTAACTGATCCTTGCATTGCTGCTATGTGAGCGCACGTATTTCCATCCTAACAAAAAAAAAAGAAAATTAATTGTAAATTAAACTACCTACGTTCTAAGGTCTACGGAAATAATATTTACTTTAGTGCTAGCTAAAACTAATTGTGGATGTTGTTGCAAAAATAGGTGGACAACTTCTGGAAAATTGTTCTGTGCTGCAATATGAATTGGTTTTTGTCCTTGGTCGTCTGTAGCGTCTATATTGGCGCCCAAATCTAACAGTAATCGACAAACTTCGAGTTGACCTGCAGATGCAGCTAAATGTAGAGGCGTTTGTTTTCTCAGAGTGAGAATATCGATTACAGCGTTATGGTCGTGAATCAAAAACCTTTAGTAAAAAAATTTCAACTGTTATAGGTAAGTTATATTTAATGTAAAAAAAAAATCAAAAGTTAACCTGCAAAGATCAGCAAAGCCGTTCATAGCCGCTAAATGTAACGCTGTCCAGCCAACTCTTGACTTACTGTTTATGAACGCTTTATGAGTTAGTAGAGCATCACATACCTATATTATGAACATTTTTATTGCTAATAATATATTATAGGTAGGTATATTATTTGATGTTATTAATTTCCATACTTTCAAGTATCCCCTTTCGGCAGCTAGATGAAGTGCAGATCGTCCTTCGTTATCGAATACGTCTACTCTTGCATGGTTGTTTAACATGGTGTTTACTAAGCTCATATGACCCCTATGACAAGCAATCAACAAAGGGGTCCAACCGACGCTGGATTGACGGTTCATCGACTGTTGTATTTCGGTTGGTGACATACCATTTAGCATTGCTGTAAGTACATCGTTGTTGCCAGCTACAGCACAAAAGTGTAAAGCTGTTTCGTGGTGCTAAAATAATACATAATAATATATATGGTATCGCAATATATGTTATACATAATAATATGATTTTTTATAACAATTCTACGATTTTCTTTTGATTTGCCAACAGGATTAATTATTATCTATTATTAGTTATAAAATAAATATATGCTCGCCAATCGTTAAAGTATTGATTAAATATTCTGTAAAAACTAAAAACATAGGTTTTGTCCCTATATATTATGATTATTGGTTAAAGTCTTGATGGAACACACGATTTTGAATAGACAATTTACATAATTTTTTATGAAAATAATAATTTAGCATTTAAAATACATTCACAAAGTAATTTACATTTGGCCTCGTGTCAGTGCTACTATTGATTGTAGCGTTATTATAAAATAATTTTGAAACGATTTTTTTTTGCTTACCAGTTACCAACCCCATCAAATAAATAGGTACTTATAATAAAATAACCAATTTTTTATTACCTACTTACAGATAACAACTATTTATCTGTGATGCAACTGTTTAATGATTTTAATAAGTAGGTATCTGAATCCATAAAGTTAACTATTTTATTTTATTTAAAACATAAAATCACAAAATACCTAATATGATAATACGATCATACTGCAGATACATATTTCTTTATCTTTATTACATTAACATATTGAGAAAGATAATTGATCAACAATAGTAGTAAGGTAGTAGTATTAAATTATATTATTATAATATATTATACGAGTAAAATCCACGTGATGATTACTAAAAGTATACCTAAATAATATGTGTGTTTAATTTATTTCAAGTAGTATCTTGATAATATTATGATTTGTTCATTTAAATTCAAATTGTTAACTAGATAAAAACTTAATATAAAAATAAAGTAAACGATTTAATATTGTCTTGCACAAACGTTAAAGCAATTTACCGTTTATGGATTGACTTAATAAGGTATTATGCGGTAGTTATTACGATATTATTTAGCAAAAAGTAGTTACCATTAAACCATTTATTTAAATAGCATAGTTAGGTGTCATATTACTGAATTAGATTGAATCATTATTCGAATTATACCAATAATACTTTCTTTAATTTCATACGAACGAAAAGTAGGTATATTCGAGTGTAATAAATACGTTACATCGAAACTTACTTGTTTTGTCCGTAAATTGATGTCGGCTCCTGCTTCAAAAAGTAATTTTATAACTTTAGCGTCGTTGTTCGGTTTAGACGCATTGACTTCGGTTTGTTTTATATTGGCAGCATAGTGTAGCGCGGACGCGCCGTCTTCGTTCACACTGTTTACGTAAGAATTGGCTACTTCATCTCCTTGTTTCGACTTGACAAAATCGATGAGTTGTCCGACAATATCAGCTTGACAACTTCTGCAAGCCAAATGCAACGGCGTTTCTCCCACCTATATTCCGTTGATTATATATATATATATATATATACGTTGGATTAGAGAAATAACCTAACGATGAAGTATAATTTTGCAACTGTATAGTTTGTATGTATAACGCACTTTGTTCTTGAAAAGAGGATCGCCGCCGTCGTCTAGTAATAGCTGAAGCGTTATGAGATTACCGTACTGGGCGGCCACATGCACGGGCGTTTGTCCATCGTCCATGGCCAGATTGGGACCGGCTCCAGACTTGAGCAGCATAAGAGCACAGCGGTCGCCGTCTTTGACTCTAGCGGCTATGTGTAAGGGAGTTTCCCGTAACTTACCACCTACAAAAAAAACCGTTTACCGATGGTACAATAATAATACGCGTAGTACCAGTGGAAACGATAGACGATATCAGTCTATTTATTAAATAATAATTAATAATATACCTACGTACTACATATTATGATTCCTAACTAACCTCTTACGTGAACGTCGGCTCCGTAACCCAATAACGTTTCAATCACCGCCGGTTTAACGGATTCGACCGCTATATGGAGAGGAGTGTAGTTGTCCTGAAAGTCAAACATAATACTAGATGTGTTAGCTCGGAGATATTTTAACATAATAAAATTAATGTTTATAATTGGCTTATGCCGTATAAATCGCGTACGTTCGTCGTGACGTCAACTTTTTCTCCTTTCTGTAACAACGTGTTGATAATGCCGACGTGCCCGTACCTGGCTGCTGTGTGTATACTCCGGGCGCCGCTTTTGTTCGGCATGTGAAGGTATACACCCTTTTTGAACAACATCATTGCACAGTCCGCGTGACCGTTTAACGACGCTATGTGCATGAGAGTGCTGCCGTCCTTTGTCCTTTCGTATATGGAAGCCTTGAACTTGTCGACTAACAACTCGATGATATTTGCATGGCCGTTTTCAGCAGCCAAATGCATCGGGGTCCGGTCTAAATGATAGCAAATCAAAACCAATATTAAAACGACTCACAGGTTATACCTACACGGCTACACCCAATATGAGAATTACTACTTGTCTAATGTCTATTTATTGGCATACCTAACTATTAAGTGTATTATAGATACTAATATTTACTACATAATATACTTATAGTATAACGTTTACCTTGATTGTCTGTTATAGAAGCACTAGCTCGTACGCCGTAAAAATATTTAACTAAACTTTCGTCTCCGTCGGCCGAAGCTATATGAAGAGCTGTCTGCCCTTGGCCCTATATTGTCCAAGAGTCGAGTTGTAAGTACGAATACATAATATATTATATTAAACAGTTAAACATCAAACGAAATGTCAACTGATATACCTACGTTTTGACTGTCTACGCTAGCACCGTAGTCAATTAGTATTTTTATCATGTCTATGTCTTTTCGTTTGGCCGCTAAATGAATGGCCATGTCACCGGATTTAGTCTTATACTTTAGCTGCTCCGCTGCTTGGGTCGACAGCAGTTCCCGGCACATCGACTGGTTACCAGTTTCCACGGCCAATAGCAGCGGAATTTTACCGTCCTATACAAACGCGCAGAAGAATTGTTGATGGCCGTTATAATATTAAATATTGTATTTCGAATAATAGCTTAAAAAACAATAAATTATGTAAAAATTACCCCGTCAGCGATGGTACGAATGTCTTTTCCACAAGATCCCAGGAGGACTCGAAGTATGCTCGTCGCCGTACCCGTCTGCCTACTAGCCACCATGTGCACAGCCGTCTGTTGTTTTGGCTTTAAACGTAAATGTTTGATGAGTTAACATTTTCAACTAATATAATATTTTAATATGATGTCATAAAAATCAAATAACATACACCTCCTGGACAGTAGACATCTACGCCTTTTTTGGGCAGTAATACTTTTATTACGTCTTCTCTGGAAAACGTTGAAGCCAAATGCAACGCATTAAAATTTTCCTGAAAATTGTACGTATAATATACATTACTATCCAAATAATAGTATAGAGTACTCCGCAATAGGGGCGTAGTTTATTATATACATATTAACGCAAGTCATATTAAATTTATGGAAGACGAACGATCGAGTATTTTCGCGTGACCGGAATATATTTATAAAAAATACTATCTACACAACAGTCTTAATAAATTTGCAACCTGATGATAAGTTTTATGCTTTGGGTAATAATTCTTTTTCATGAGTCATCCGTTAAGTTTTGGTAAATGGTACACAAAAATAGTTTTAAAACTATGGTAATAAATGCGTTAACCAATTATAGGTAAATAATAATATTTATAATATGGCCAGTGCTTACCATATTTCTAATTGTAACATCAGTTCCGAGGTCTATTAAACGTTCTAGGAATGTAGTTTTGCTTTCTTTGACTGCATACATCAAAGGCGTCATTCCATTGCTCTGTAAATACATAATATTATATTATATAAAATGGTTTAATTTTATAAGAAATATTTTAATTATTTCATCTAAATAATTATTTTTAAATTAATTAATTTCATAAGTATAATAATTTATAATTTATTAACGAGTTAAACAAATCAAAGAGATTTCATTACATATAGTGCATACTATACCTACTTTATTTAATATTACAGAATAAAGTCTCTACTGTATAGACGAATCTACGGGGTGTGCCGGATGGGCATTTTTTTTCTTTATAATTAGGGTGTGCCTTACACCCTAATTATAAAGAAAAAAAAATTAAATAATAATAATTAATAATATACATTCACATTAATTAAATTTTTTTTTAAGAGGACGTTGCACCCGCATAATAATATGTTGTTCCGTCTTACACACGTACGACATGACAAAACATGTTTACGCAGTCTGAGTAGAACTCGCTCAATTTTTGTTCTAAAGTATATACCTATTATAAAATTATAAGAGATGACAATATTTCGGAGTGCAAGACGCTGAGGTTTTTTTTAAAAATTAAAATTTTAAAAAGTTAAAGGTTGACAATGATGATACGATGAAAAGAGAAGCTCACAGTAGTGCTACTCTTTACATGAATATTAAATTATGTAATTACAAATTATTAATTTTTAATTAATATATTGTAAAATTAAACAATAAATTATTTTAATAAATACTTAATTATTACATAATACATAGCAATTTAGTATATTGTACTATTGCTCGCTCTCTATAGTACAATACGATGTAACGTTTTTTTGTTAAAAGATAAAATAGGTACGGTAGGTATAGGTAAACTATTATTATTTTGAGCGTTTGCATGAATCAACGTTGTACTTTAAATATTGACGTACCTTTAACGCCATAATCAACTCAATATGATATTTGTATTTTAACTTTTAATATATAATTTATACTTAGAGTTTTATTTTCAAATGGGTTCGGTTAATATTTGTCTTAAAATCAGAAAAACGATTGATGATTTTTAATTTTTTTTTGTATCAATAGGTATATATTGATGAATACCTATGTTAAATACTTAAATAAACATATAAAATATTAATGATTGTATGTACCTAATTTAGTTAAAATAAAATATATTAGATAGTATAATGTATTATAATTGTTGGAATTTCGTCGCGTTGAGGACATTGAGGTCAAATAAATTTTCCTTGTTAACTTTTTTTAGCCCAATTTAGACAATTTACTTTAATCATGTAATGTATGTGTTAAGTTCAAGTTGTGGCCTTTAGGGTAAATCGCGTGTCGACGGACCATGACGCTTTTCCGGTTGTGCTAGTTTTCCAACGTCCACGCGTATTTTGGAATGGACATCAACCCCTATTTTTTTTTCAACCATAAAAAATATATTTGCGCATCGTGGGTACAATTAAAACTTTAATATTCCAATAAAACATAAAAAAAAAACCAGTAGCTATACCTGATCCACTACACCAGCTAACGGTGTTGACGTCACATCCTCGCCACCAGCCGCTACTAGTTTTTCCACTACTTTTAAGGCCTGATCTAATGGTGGCCATTCTGACTTTTGGCATAATTGTAAAATTCGCTGGGCTCCATCTCTAATGGATGAGCCTGGACTAGGTAGAGTTGTTGGTAATACTCCATCTACAAAAACAACGAAAATTGAAAAAATAATAACATAATATAGATTAAATTATTTATAATTTTAAATTTTTTGATTATGTAAAGCCACATATTATATATTTTTAGTATTATTTGGACTGCTGAATTATTACTATTTTTATTACACAGTAATTCGTTAAGCGTTATAAGTTTATTACAGTTAAGTTGTATATTTTATAGATAAACTAAATTCAATTGCTATCTATTTATAATTGATATTTAAATATTAATAATTAATACAGATTTGATATTTAAGTTTTATGTCATATTCTGCTTATTTAAAAAAAATGTATTATGTGGTTGATATTAGTTTTGAAAATAATTTATTTGTAGGTACCTAATTAATATAAGTTATTTAATTTAAACTCATATTTATAGTAACTTTTTAACTTATTGTTAATCTCAACATAAACTCCAATTCCAAAATAATTATAGCATATACCAGATACCTAATGTTCATAGGCTGCAATATGATAAGTACACAATTGACTTAGGTACTAAAAGCCAGTGATTATTATTTATTTTTAAACACATTATTGTTTTTAAAATTATAATTTTGTTCAAAGATAGTATACGTTTTTATTTAATTTTATTTTTTGAAAGGTTATTCTAAATTTCATTATAATTAAAAATATTCTTACATTTTTATTTTTTCATGTTGTAAATGTAGTTTTTGTTTGTTATTTAAATTTCAAATAGAAATTAATTGGCAGAAATTATTGATACTTGACAAACATAAATTAACAAAAATCAAATAATAAACAGATATTGTAGTATAGGTAATAATAAATTATTATTGTTACGAACAATAAATAGTCGTTCACACAATTTATTGAATTAGAATTTGCTTATATAAAGCATTGAGATTTTTACCTATATCTATTTCAATAATATTAATTTAATACAAATATTAAAAACTTAATTGTACATTTATTGTTTATCTATTTCAAGAAAACTGAGTTGCATTTACAATAGCTCTATATTATGAAACACGTAGGAATATTTTTTATTGATGAAATTATTGAATAATGATACAATTCCATATAATGTTAACTATTCGTTATACTATTGAATGATTACACATCAGATATTATTCACTGCACGTGTTGGGTTACGCTATTGTTTTAAATGGCCTATTAAAGTGGATTAATCGGTATAATCGCTGTTCATATTTAACTTTAAGCAGTGGGCGGAGTACTTATTTTCTAAATATATAAACTATAATAAATTTGGAGATTTTTAAGAATTTTACAGCACCCTACATGAGAAGTATTGAGATGCAAAATTCAGATATAAATATATAAGTGAAAATTCAGGTAGTTGCCGTATACTTATCAACTAATATGTAGGTAACTTGTTTGTATTAAAATAGAGTGCCGACTGTAATATAGTTAAATTCTTAATCAACCATGATAATTCTTTGATACGTATTGGTCACATAGTCTTTTTATCTTTATTACGGGGATTGGGAGCGTTGATTTTCTGTCTTTGTCTAACACACAACATAAGATTATAGACGTGTTCTATTTCCAACGT
The DNA here is from genome assembly GCF_020882245.1 of Rhopalosiphum padi. Lineage (NCBI taxonomy): Eukaryota > Metazoa > Arthropoda > Insecta > Hemiptera > Aphididae > Rhopalosiphum > Rhopalosiphum padi. Next base: position 16,920,223 of record NC_083598.1, on the reverse strand, counting down.
ACCGATTAATATAATCAGAGCCGTGCTGTGGGGGGGCCTAGGGGGCATGCGTCTAGGGCGCACGGTTTAAAGGGGCGCCAAAAAAATTGAAATGCATAATGATAAATAAAATAGGGGGCGAATATTTTTAATTTTGCCCTGGGCGCCAAATCTTAACGGCACGACTCTGGATATAATGAAGCGATAAGAATTCTGAATATAGATTTGAATTCGTCATCAAGTGTTCTTCAGATCGACTTTTCCACATTTTTGATTTTTTGATTTTTATTACTCCAAAAATTGAAATATGTCAATTTTTTAATTACTCTTTTTTAATATAACGTTTTTTGGATTTTGAGAGGATAAAATCAAAAATTTGGGAAAGTCGATCTCAAGAAGACTTATTTATGACAAATTCAAATCTGTATTCAGAATTGTTATCATTTCATTATATCAATCGGTACGTTGGAAATAGAATAAGTCTATAATCCTAAGTTGCGTGTGTGTTAGATAAAGATAGGAAATCATCGCTTCCAATTCCCTTAAAAATATATACATTTTTGATTGTTTTATCAATCATATTAAATTTAACAACAATAATTTGGTTTTAATAAATAATATTAAACAATAAATTGTTTCAACATTATTTCTCGAAAAACATAATGCATACTAAACAATATTTGTAAAAAGGTAACTAACTATGCGCGTTGTCTAGAATCTTTAATACAAAAATTTAGAAGATTAAAATCTGTACAATTTAATAAAAAATAGAAAGTAATTTAAATAAATTTTGATTTCATGGATTTCGTAAAAAAAATTACCTATATATAAAGGTTTTACTGTTTGATAATAATACATCATTATTTTAACCGTGCGATTAAAACAAAAAACGATCACCGAATTTAGTGGTTTCATAATATTTATGAATTAATATACAATATAGCCATAATCATATATTTATACTCTGATTTCTTACGCCGCAATTAATAATATGATATCGTTATGGACCGGTCGTGGTTCATGAAACTCGTGGTATTTGTCGATGATATATCGATATGTGTTTCTCGAGCCCCTCGAGATTTTAACGCGATTCGTAAATTCAGCGTGTAATATCAATACAATATTTTGAATTCAAGTCCCACAACGTCGCGGGAAAACTCACCTTTGGTCTCGTCTTTCTTGTCGTCGGTCTTCGACGTGCCACCGGCCGAGGCAGCCGCCTTGTCGTCGGCCGCCGCGGCGGTGGCCGTGGACGACGGAGGCTTGCTGTTGCCGGCCGCCGAACCCCTCTTGCCGGACCCGCCGATCATGTTTTTCGCTGGCGATACAACAACAACGACGACGACGATGCGCTCGCGAGTCTACATCTCAACAGACCGTACGCGAGAAGTCGACGCGGAATTTCTTCACGAACACGCGCGCACCGGCGGCGGTGGAACCATAGCAGATGGGTCGGTCGGACATGACCGCGTGTTCGTTTATAAATATTATGTCGTCGGAATCGACGTACCCGCCCGCTAACAGTAATAACGATAATGTTATATTGCGGTTTACGCGTCGATCCGGACGATCCGCAACGGGTCTCGGGTGCCCGCGAGCCTTGTCTTCGGCCCGCCGAGTTGCTCCGTAACTGGCACTCTGCACGATTATGAGCGACGCACACGGTGCACAGTGTAATGTACGGACACCGCGCACAGTGCGATACTACTACGAATTGTTGTTACGGGTGTAGTACGCGTATCACGGCAGGGCGCTACGGCGTGTTCTCGGGATTTGCATGTCTCCCGCAGCAGACCAATGAAAGCGAACTTGCCGGGACGGGAGAGGCGGTGGCGTACCCGCTGTATATATACCTACGAAAGTTCGCATGCTTACGTGCTCCTTTATACGACACCCCGCCCGTCCGCCCGCCGCGACCGATCACCATCAGCGCCGCCCCCGCGGTCTCGACCGCTCCCCCACGCGATCGCTCTTTCGCCGTCACCGTCGCCGCACGATCCATACCTGTATATACTCCAATATACCCGCGTGCTATCCACGCGGCCTTTCTTCCGTCTGCGGCACATAACTCTACTTAATTTGGGTTAGGAGTGAATGTACACCCTTTTTTTTTTGTTTTAACTTCATATACGTATACCTACATAATATTATATTGTAGTTTTTTTTCCCCAGTGTGCGCGCGTAATTCGACCCGTTTAATACTTAACTCGAATAATTTTAACGGTGGTCACAGCTGATTTAGGCACACGTTATTACAATAATACATAAGCAATAATAGCGTATGTATATATATATATACTATATATATTATAACACTACATTGTGGTAAAATATTGTCATTCTGTTAAATATCGTGTATATTATCTTGCAATTCTGTAAGGATAGACGACTTCCGTAGAGACATCGATATCATTTTATAAAATATATTATATGTTTTGTGACTTTAAAAAATATTTGTCATGTATAATTATAGAATTATACAAATGTGTGCATTGACATTCATAAAAAAAAATCTATAAATATACTACATAATTATTATGTATTTATGACTCATGATTTAGATTCGTAAAATAAACTGTTTGCAGTAAGTTGGTAAATTGAAATTTTTTATAAGTGGTTATAGAATTTTTTTTAATGTATTTTAGAATAATTTTAATTTAAGCTGTAATATTAGGTAAAAGAAAAAAATTTACCGATGGACAAATAAGTTAGGTTAGGTAAAATCAAGGCTGCAACTTATTTGCGCAATATCTATAATTTTTACCTAAAAAATCGGAATTTGTTTGCGCACACGGTTATATTAAATGCACAACTAGTTTTTGTACACGAAAATAATTATATTTTATCTCGGTGACAGATGGGCACAGATAATCATCGATAAAGAGTATGGAAATGTTATTAAATTCCTTACAAACAGTACGTCTCGAGAACTTATAGTGTGTGTGCATAGAATTTGTGACTCTAACCTATATTTACTGAATATGGATTTAGAAATTAGTGAAGTTTTTGAATCGCTTAGTCAATAGAATCAGTTGAACATCGCATAAACTTATGGAAAAAATATACATCTGGCGAAATTGACCAAATTAAATGCATATAAATAATGGGAAACTGTTATTATTATTATTATGGAAAATAATAGACACGTATATTATCCTACATGTATATTCATTATTAACCAATCATATTTTATAAAAATTAAAATTAACATGCATTAACATGCATTTTTAACTTGAACAAGTATTAAATATTATTTATTAACAATTATTAATAAGCAAGTGTTAACATGCATTTTTAACCACACTTATGAGGCTATGAATACATTCATAGACAGTCCTAAGTATGTTAAGGGGGAAGGAAAATGTATGTAATAAATTACTTATCAATAAACAAACTATTAAAGTCTAAAAGTTAACAAACCATGTGTATGGTTACGGCTCAACTGTTCCCAAACGAGTGGCAGTTTTGTGCCCAAACAAGTTGTCTTTTTGGTTTTGTGCGCAAACCAGTACCGCCCAAAATCAACTTTGGTAGACAGGGATGGTTTTCCGGGTTAAGGGTATTATCTAATTTTTTTTTCTTATAAGTTGAGTGATTCTGATTCGTTTTGCTTAAGACTATTTTAATTTAATTGAGCAATTTTGAGAGGTTTTATATTTATTTGGATACTTGTAATTTTTAAGAATTATTTTGTATATTGCCGTTGTGAGTGAATAATTGATTGGATAGAGGGTTGATTAATAGTGTACATCCTGTTAGAAATAAAGACAGCGATGCTATTCGAATCGGTAGTTTTGAGGATTGTATTAAGTATTTTATTTATTAAGTATGGTAATTTTAAGGGTTTATTTTTGTGTAATATGTGGAAAAGTGTTTTGTCTTGGATATTCAGTGGGCTAGCGAGAACCTTAACACTGGAGTTTCAATTCTTATTATCCAAAATTGTACTTATATTATTTTTGATACTATTTGTGGATACCTGTTGTACTTTATTATACATCTACACACGTTTGAAATTTTAGTGTATTGTACAGCTAGTGGATGGTGACCTCCACATAAAGCATCGCGATTGTTCCTTAGATGAGGTTGATTATAATTAGCACAATGAACAAATTTGGAAGGGTAAATAGTGAGAATAGTAAGATTTATGGTGTGAACATGTTCTTAACAGCTAAGACATTGGACGGTTTAATTCAGTTTATGCGATTCTTTGACTTTTAATTCTATATGAAGTAAGTGAACTAATTATATAATTTCCTTGATAAGTTCGGAAAGATTGAAGTCAATAAATAATAAAGACTAACTTTTTTAGGCAAAAAAATATTGATCTTTGCACTATTTGCATTATTTCAATGTTGATTTAGTATTAATTGAATGCACATTAGTTATTGCTATGATATGTAGATGTTTTTGATCTTGAACTTAGGATAATAAGCTAATTATTAAATCACCACCAGCTTGTAGCTGTGTAACCAGTAAACAATGGACCGGATAAGATATTATGAGTTGGAATATCTGACAGGCAAGAAAACGTGTTAAATTATGTTACGTGTCATAATTGAGTTAAAAATTAAAATTGTATCATTATTATTATAGTATATTATCAATACATAAAGTACAGTATATAGTCAAGGCATATAGACTATATATAGACTATATTCAGGTTTATATAACTAGACTAAATGCAATTAGATACCCTTTCATTAATTTTAAATGAGCATACAAAAATACTGTCTTTCAAGTTTTTTCAATATGAAAAAATATAGTTCATTAAATATTAAGACTCAAAAATTGTTATTTTGAATAAATTTTAATATTTTTGTTAATTTTTAGTTATTTATTTTTAATTATTTATATAACCGAAGGTGACCCTCAAATGAAACTATATAGTATTTAAAATCAATTTACAATACTTTTAGGCTTTGGTGTTAGTGAACTGGTATTAGTCTCCATAATATACAAATATACAGTATTAAACTAAACCGTTTTATTTTATATTATTTATAATCAATATTATTACATAGATTAAAAGTGTACAATGTGCATTTGTACACATATTGGTATAAGTGCATTGTTTTGATAAATCACGACTGAAGTCTGAAAACAATCAGTATAGTTAATAAAAATTGAATATGTATATAATTACGGGAAAGGGACCCAACTAAGAAACGCTATTCATGACTTCATGTATTTTAGTTTCAGATTCAGATTGATTATGTAATATATATGTAAATCAATAATTGTTATTATTATTATTTATAATGGTTTCAGATTCCGATTGATTATGTAATATATATGTAAATCAATAATTTTTCGTATGTGCATTTCAATTATATCAGTTCGTGTATAATGTTTCGTGAAATAATATAGACGGGAGTTTATAGGATGCAAAGTGTTGTACAGTTTACAGGTCGATATAGGTAAGTACCTACCTATGTATAATGCATTTATAACTTTATAAGTATTATGTTATAACATTCTATGTATACCAGTTATACATATAAATATTTACTACCGGACGGGTTACGTTTAGTCATAGAATTAATAACCGTACACCACCTTAATTATAATGATATCACATTTCATCTCTGAATTTGCATAGCTAGTATTGGTACCTAGAGTATAAGTATACCAATATTATGCATGCGTCGAATTCAACGAAGATGTAGCAAATTTATTGAGGTTTTTAGATTAAATAAGGCGTATTACTATACTATACTATTGTGTATTACTACATTTAGTCTATATTTAGATCTCAACACAAAATTTTATAAGTAGATACATTACATATAATGAATTAAAATATTTTATATGTAATTATAAAATGCAGATTTTTCATTAAACAATCAATACAAACAAAAATAAAAATTGACATTATCACAAAAGTTAATCAAAACATTTTTTAAATACATTTAAATTTAATAAATAAAAACTATAATGTATAATAATTATTAATAGATTAAATGTTTTAATATTTCCGTAGAAAAATAATTGTGATGCGTTTTTCTTTTTTGGTACTTTTATATCAATGAATACTCATAAAAAAATTTTTCATCGACTCAAAATATTTTTAATTTATGAAATTATTTATTTTCAGTATTTCTGTAACTTTTATGGTCATTTTCGTAGATATTTTAATGTTTTTATTTTATATATTTGTAGCGCATATTTTTTTTAATATTAAGGAAATTATAAACACTTTAACTTATATCCCTATATGAAATTCGGATGGATGACGATTAATACTTGATTATTATTTATTAATAATTAATTACTCTTGTTGTCCTCGTTGCTTATTGGTATAATGCTATTATTGGAAATCACAGCCCTCCAAAAAAGTATCAGCCAATTGCTTTGTTGTATAATACGTATGTGTCAAGTGTAGGTACTTAGTAATTCAGTATAAGTATAAGTTACTGCAATGGACATTGATAAAAAAAATCAAGTTAATAAAGTTTTATTCTCTAGATTAAAAAAAATAACGGTCGTAATACCGATGTTTTCAAAACCGGTTTCACATTAAAATTCCCGTTTTCTTTAACTTTCTTTTTGTTTTTTCCTATTATTTTCAATAGTACAGGGGATTTTTTTTTTTTTTATAATAAAATGTATATCCTAAAAATCCACATACATCAATGTAAAACAAATGCATTCATTGCTTCATTTGGAATCTATAAATAAAATCCAAAAAAATTCGTAATGCTTTTCCCCGGGATAAGTCATTGCCATTATAAACACTTAGTGACAACCGATCCGCATTAAACTGCAATATATTATATTGATAGAATAAGAATATTGGTAAATATACTGTCGCAAAAAACTTTCCGAGTGCCGCAACTGTACAGCCGTATTATATTTATATTACTTTTTAACAATAACAATATTATTATTATCCGAGAATTCATCCGGAAATACAAAAGTGTTTTAAATGTACGTGTTGTTTTGTCAATAATTTTTGTTTCGAAGGCCTAATAACATGCAATTACCGGAAACCGTCCCTCGATACGCATGCAATGTTTGACAGCTACAAGTATAATCCGAGCTTGATATCATTCTGTAATGTTGTCGTTGTAGCTGATATATGCGTATTACTGAACACACACACACTCATTTTTATATGTTTAATGTATATATATTTATTATAATATATACGCACATTTATGTATATCACAACGTATCCCTTTGAATGCACCCGAACGACGTGGTGTGCACAAGGCACCCCCGAAGAAATTAAACTTTGACAACCCTCTCGCGTTTCGTGCGTTCAAACAAACGATTACCCGGCCGGTACGTCGAATAATATCAGACTATATAATAATATTATGTATTCGTGTGTATATTATTACAACATATATGTATATTATTATCTATGTTCGCTCGCAATTCTCATCGTATATTTACATATTTTACTGTTGTTATATCGTATTGTATGTGAATGTGTTACTTAAAAATCTTGACGTTTCATAAAAAATAAAATATAATAATGCGTAATATTTGCCCTAGGTACGTTCGGTTTTCATATTGTACCTTGCACCTTTCCTCGCCACGTGTGTTTGTACAATATAGAGCAAAACGTCTCGAAAGGGTTACATCATATAATATAATTATTATAATTACAACAATAAGTTAATTGTTAATTGTCGTTCAACACAATACCTTTTGTCTGTATGTATCACCTATAATATATACAGCTGTATACATATCATTGTAATATCTTGTAATAATGATATAATATTATGCACATTGTTATTGTTTATTGTTTTTGCATTGATTTCTCACAATGCCAAATTCCTATATACCTATTTACAATATTATATCGACCTTGTATTTTACGGTTAACTGCAAAAAGTGCAGAAATGCATAGGTGGTGTACGTATACAATAATATATAATATTATATAGATATAGTTCGAAATGTAGTTTAAAATGTTTAAATGCATTAAAACTGAATGCAATATTACTACAATAGACTATATATAGTCTATATAGAGCAGTTTTTTTTTAGGGTAGTTATTACTTTTATTGTTATTTGATCCACAAGCGTCTGAGCGACTATCATACTTTGCATTGTTATTATTTTATTGTTTAAAATGATCAACTTTTACCCCGGTAGAAAAACGGCTGTATTATTATATTATATAGGTAGATATTATAATATATGACTATGTACAATATCGTCACGTGCGCGATGAAGGATTTTATGTAAGGAAACACGAATATTATCAGGTATAATGTATTTTGTTTATTGTTTATAGTGTGGTTATTATTTTACCTGTTCCGCTTACCTACCGATTTCGAATTTCCATATAATAATACCAAACTGTACAGTATTACATTATATTGTATACTAATATACTATAGCAGGCTTATAGTTATATTCATTAATAATTAAGTGAATGTTAACAAAACTTAATTCCAGAATGACTCTTAAAGATATTATTTTGACCAATTATAATTTGTTTATATTTTATATAATTATTTAAATATTTTAGTTTCTTACAAAAAACTACTAATACATAAAACACATAATATAATTGTCAATATTGATCATACATATGAAACGCCCAGAAATATATTTAAGTTCAAATCAATTTTAAATTTTAAAAACGACTAATTTTGAACCATTAAATCAAATTTTTTAGAATCATTTCAGTATTTCACATAATATTATTAAATTACATAATAATTATTAGGTCATATAATATGAAACAATTGAACACAGTCCAAATATCAATAAAATTGATCATATTTAGTAAATATTATCATAAAAATAATGTTATTCAAAAATTCGAAACTATCAAACTTGTGTGATAGAGTCCTCATAAATTAATAGTTTTTACACTTATTAATGTAATCCACATAAAAACTCGAGAAAATTTGTAGGTATTAAAAATATTTAAATTTTAATGATTTTAAACATATTAAGTTTATTGACACGTAATTTTTATTATATTGTTACAAAAACAACAGTAGAAAAATATTTGATGAATGATGGATTTGATTATTGTAATTTAGGAAAGAAAAAAATTAATTAAAAAAACTTTTTTTAGACATAATAATATACCTATTTATTGAATCTTAATTGGAAAACATATCTTGCAGCGAGTCACGTTATAGTAATAGATATTTTTAGAGGACTCCAGAATTGAGATTGAAATATTATGGGTTCGACATCCCTTCCTCTAATCACACATATTATTACGTATTTTTTTATGATAAAATTATATTACATATATATTATATTATATAATATGTACATTAACTTTTTGAATTATAATTTATTATCTCTATGATTAATTATAGGCTGTATTAGTATTAATCATTTATTCCTAATGATATAATTAAGGTTTCTTGTCTAATGAATTTGTAGTATTCTTGATAAGGATTTGTTTCGATGTTTGTAATAAACAAAACAAAGGTTAATTTAATCGAAATATTAATCAGCTCTTTAAAGTTCTTCGTTTAACTGTATTTTTAGTAAGCAAATATCCAGTGTGATTTATATTATTATCATTGATACAGGATGTATGTTACAGAAGTTAGTAATAAGTATCAAGTAAGTAAAAACTAAAGAATAACAATGTATTTAAGTTATCCGGATAAGTGAGTGCATAAATGATTTATTGATACTCGTTAATAAGCTATTTATATTGAAAAATCTAATAAAATGTAAAGATTTAATTTCGTTAAGTATGTTACTTCGTACTATCATGATAAATTAATTATGAAAAGTCTGCATCTAAAAACTATTACAATAATTATGACGATCTTTTAATTTATATTACTCATGTACCTATAAGTACAAATGATTTCAAGCAAACACGAGTAGGTATTAATAAAATACCAGTAAATTTTGTATCACAGTTATCTCAGTTATTCTTAGAAATACAGAAGGACACACTTTCTTTGCTCAGAACTGTTTTTTATACGTATTGAGATATTATTAAATTAAATTTTATATTTTTGTCACATTCATTAAAATTCACCTATTTAAAATGATGAGGTACAATATCGTAAATATATCGAATATCGTAATATTCGTAATGAACTATAGGTACAGTAGTGTGATTTCCATGGTTGTTTTTATAATGAGAATAATTAATAAAATAAAAAATATATTATCTTATTTATCATACTATGTTGAATGTTATTATTATAATAGTCATGATAAAAGATGAAAGGTAATTGTGTTAATAATGGATTTTCACAAGTATAGATATGGTTCATCAAAAGTCGAAAAAAAATATATAATTATTTTAAATTGTTTATAATAATATATTATAGTCAAATGTATTACATAATACCTAGTTTATCGCAGTTGCGTTATTACTGTTGTAGTGCTTACTTCTATTCTACGGTTTTTTCGCTCATACAATTATTTATCTTTTTCTTTTCACTTATTAACATATTTTCGAACACACAATAAATAAAACTAAAAAAGCTTGAAGTACATTTCTACTCTACACGTAAGGTAAATGTCAAAACCTATACTTTTATAACATTGAACTTATTTTTAGTTGGTTTAAACACTTTAAACATGAATAATAGTTACCTTAAGCCAGCCCCCGCCACCTGTGCGGTTGTCATGCAGTCCTAAGTCGGCCTTCTTGTCTCTTATCTATTTCATAATAAGTGTCCCAAATCGTCTCTTACTAAACATTACTGTGAATACAACCAAGAAAACGGTCCCACCGTTGGTTATCAGTGTTATCAGTTATCACCAAATCGTACAATCTGACTGACAATTAAAGTTCATCCTCTGACTTCTTGATACCTATTGAATATTACAGGCAAATGATTGTAACAAACGGCTTTGCTTACCTAATATTTATATCTCACCGTAATATAAACAGGATTCTAACATTTTCATATCTGTAAGTTATACACCTCATTGAAACTACTATAAACGAATATAGGACTATTTTCTGTTCAAGATAAGAAATGTAGTCGGCATCCGATCAATGCGCATTGCGCAGGGATGTGGCTAAATTACACGGCAAGCATAATAAATATAAATGTTGACTCGGTGGAGAGGACAAAATACGCGTGTTATTTAACCTCTGCCTGACAAAAACTGGTCACCGCTAAATATTTTTCTCATTTTTAATAGAGTATAGAATTAGCGAAATACTTTGATTTTTTCAAATGAAGCCCAAATCGTCGAAAATAATAATATACAGATTAGTAAAAACCCTAATCTACTACTTACATTTGTTATATAGTCGAAATAATGCACTCTTAGGTTCTACACAGTAGTAGTCATACACCCTAAAGAAAAAAATAATGTTTCAATACATTCATACCGATTTAAAAAAGATAGATATAAACCGTCATCATTTGTTATTCTTTCACAAAGGAATAACATAATTTTTATTAAAAGTGAACTAAAAAAAAGGGGGGTTTCCTACCAGAAATAATTTAAATGTCTACACTCTATAAGCTAAGGCTCTTCTACAATTTATGTTTATTAAAATGTTACCCAAGCTAATAAACTCGGAAATATTCGATCTATCATACTTACATCATTGAATAATTTAAACTTAAGGAATTCAACAGAATAAAAATCAATATCATCTACCAATGCATGCGATGTAAGTGCTACAGCCAGACCCTCTGTTACACAGAATACAGATAGTAAATATTGTTAGATGAATTATATAATATAAAATAATAAATGATTAAGTTAGGCTCTAACTTATAAGCTACATATTCTTCAGGTTATATATAAGATAGGGGTTTTTAATTTAGTAAGTTAATAGGCAATTAAGTAAACTCTTGAAAATTGTTAACGTTATTGAAATTATATAATTTTGTTTTTTAAATATTTTTGATAATTACTTTTTTGAATAACAGGCATATTTAAACTTTATTTCTTAGAAATATATTCTTCTGAGAAGTTTTATGTATGAAATTGAAGTTTAAACTGGTGGTTAATAAGTTATAAGATTTTTTAATATTTACACTTTAGAGCCGGTACAAATTACGGAACGTTTATAAATCGGACGGTTTTTTTATCATACCTATTAAAATATTATCATGCTATAAAGTATAAGGTGTTGATTAAGCGGAGTAGAGTGCCAACAATGCATCATGGTCTCTGCAAAATGTTGGTCACCTAGCTTAATACTCATGAGTACACGATTACAGGTTACGTGTAATTTGTTTTTTCTGAGCAGTTTATTTAAATTCAGATAATTGTAAATAAACTTTTGTACATTTGAATAAGTAAAAAATATTCAATAAATAAAAAATAACTAGGAATTCATTGTTTTACCTGGATATTGAGCTTAGTAATCGTTTGTTGAATCTACCAATTTATTATTTTCTTTTTACTTAAATCGTGATACAAATATATATGACACATTCACACCAGTGATCCTCCGAACTATACGCAGTGTATCAGCATTTTTATTATGCAAGAAAATTATATTTATTTTAGTTAAAATTCGGCAAAATGTTAATTTAATTTGAACTATACATACATACATTATAATATAAATATTCATAATATACCTCAGAGGGAAACAAACTACATTTTAATAAGTTAAATGAATTACCTATTTAATTTAATCTTCTAATATTATGATTAAAATTATTATGCATAGTTTTGGTTATTCATTGAATAAATGAAATGTATTTTGCTTTCGTTTTCCGTTGATAAAGAATAAATCTTGAAAGTAAAACACTTTATTTTACAGTTGAATTTGCGTATGCTCTTTTCAATGTTATCGCGAACACGAAAGCTTAAAAAGTAAAACTCGGTCAGAACTGTATACATTTTTTCGTTTATGTTTTTGTTAAAACAAAACTGTATTTCTGTATCGTATAAACATTTAAAGGTTTTATTTTTATTATTATGGGTATATTCAAGTATCCAGTTTAATTAAATACTACTGTAAAAATCAACCAATTACATTTATTATACTTTCACTTTACTCTCACTGTATTTGCACTCACTGTCAAGTGTCTACAGTCAAATTAATTTATGTCCTTATATATGAGTATATTTATAGCGATGGTTCATTTTATATATTATATTATATATGTGTATACATATTTTTTTTAAATAACACTGATAAATAACATCATATCATATTATTTTCAGATTTTAAAATAATACTGATATTTATTAATCAATTCCAGAACGTCGTCTAGTATATTGAATGGAACAATAAAAGGTAAATACGAATTTATGTTTAAGATTTAATAATCAAAATTATTACTAGCATCTGTCTAAACGATTTTTTTTCATGTTAGGTGACTATAGAATTATTAATAAAATGATCAAATCTTCGTTATTTAAAATAACGAATCTAAAAGGATTACGTGATATTAAAAGATGTCAAATGTAAGTATTTAATGAAAAGAGTTTTACATATTTTTTTAATATAATCATTTATATTCGATATACGTCTATATACTGTATATTTAGTACAGTACCTATACGTTTTAGCGTCTTAAAAATCTCAAAACATTTATTATATTATTATTATTGTAAACGAAATACATTATAATTTATTGTATGGTATATATAAACGTTTTATATAATAATTTCTATATCGATTTGGACAGTTCAACATTTTAATAATAATAATATAATTTACCTGCAAATTTTCAAAATTTGGCTTATATGAAAAATCTCACGCATTACGGCATGAGTGAATATTAATAGGGCATGTCGTGTTTTTTTTATTTTAACTGTGTGAAAACCGCGTAAAGACGAATAACAAGCTGTAGTATTAAAATATATTATCAAATCAAGAGGGTACATGTCACGCGTTCGCCCTCTAGTTTTTTAGACCATTAGATATTTTATTCGGTTAAATGTACCATGTTTACCACGCAACTGGGTCATTTTCGCATGAATGGCCGTGACCTACAAAGCTTTAAGTCTACGACATTTCCGTACAACATGATATAATGAATGAAAATAATCTTGATTTTTAAACGATTGAATAAACCGGACTAACGTTTGGTCTATTACATCTTTTAGGAACATTATTATCTGGCCTTTGTAAAATGCGTTATTGATAATGCTGAATACAGAATAATAATTATTGTGTGACATTTTTATTACACATAAAGGTAGTTAAAAAATAATCTGCCATTTCTGTAAATTGTAGTGTCGTTTAACGTCAAAAGTTAAATTTTTGAAAAAAAGTTCTAAAAAGGTATTTCAAAAAAATTCCTGGAATTTAATTATTTAAAAACGGTTTTTTCCTTATTCATAATTTTTTAAATCTATAATTTGATTGCAATTAACTAATTGATAATTAATAATTACTAGATGGAGTGATAACGTGGAAGTGAGAGAAATTACTTACTGGGAATTGGTAGGTAAAGCACAATATGACATTTTTAATTAAGTACTTACCTATTTGCCTATTACTAGTACTTTGATAGCGAGAAGGGGTTTTTAGATATTATTTATACCAAGTAGTAACGTATAGGGACGTAGGCTATTATTGAATACACAGAAGATAAATTTGGTGATTTACCTGAAGATTTTTTACTAGTGTACATAGAGTTTTCGAATATTTGATAGTATATTGGTATCGTTGATACCCAAATTAATATAAATATGTACATTTTTAATACACAACTTTTTTTTGCAGTCATCGAAGATTTTCGAAAAATAATCACTGGTCAAAGTATAGTTATTTATATGGGGCTTCGAGTGATCCTCTCAAACCTTATACAATCGGAGGAGTTTTCAATGACGCCGTGCAGCAGACTCCGGACCGAGAGTGCCTGGTTAGCCAACACGAGAACAAACGATACACGTTCGCCACCATGGATTCCGAGGTCAGCAAAAATTAAATAATAAAATTATGATTTATTTTATCGAAAGCGATAATAATGATTTGTCCTATATCTCAGCGATTCCCAACTCACTGGCCGTGGGCAGTGCGGAACTGGGTTTCGGACCATATATATTATTAACATTACTAACGTAAAATTTAAAATAATATTATTATATATCTAATTATATTTTTAGTTTTAATAATATTTAATTAACAATAACTATAATGTACTACAAAATTATTATTTTGAGTACTCTGAATGCGATTAAATGTTTTTTGTAAAAAAATAAATAAATAACTTTGTACAGAAATAGTTCGGTTTTTTTTGGGTACGCCCTTGTATATATATATATATATATATATATATATATAGGAATAACGAATTGAATATTAAGAATTAATTTTAAGGCTAAGAGTATCCAGTTTTAATCCAGAAATTGTCTCTTTCGTAGGGGACAAGTAATGTTAAAAAGCACATTAAATTATCAACCTTTAATTTGTGATTGAGTTTAATTCAGTTATTTTCTTAATAAATGTAAACAATTGTTTTTTAAATTCTTCTTTTTCTAATAACTGACGCATATATTGTATATACAGTAGCGTCGCAGTAATCCAGTAAGAACATAGGTTAATCCGAAAGACGCGGTAATCCGAACGACTTCAAATGTACATCGCCATCGTTCTTTTATTGTACTTACGTAGATCAATAAAATAATAATCATAACGATCATTACGACTGCATATCACACGTGCGTCGTTAAGATTCTATACGTCGATAACGAATAATATAATAATAGTATAATAATAAATGAGTATGTATATAGTTTAAAATAATAATAATAATTTTAATTAATTTAAAAAAAAATGTAATCAATTATTATATTTATTGTGTTCAAATAGTTTATACACAAATTAATAAAAAAAATTTTAAGTTTAAATTGCAAGACAATTTTGTAACAACGTCATAGGTAATCCGAACGACCTTTTTCCTCAATTCGTCCTTCGGATTACCGCGACGCTACTGTATATATATATTATATACATACATATTATATTATAAGTGTACTGTTAGTCATTAGTGGGCCTCAAAGATTTTTTTAAAAAATCGATGGCCCGTACAGCTAAAAAAGTTGGATACCGCTGCTATTATATTATGATCTTTATACAATTACGACACGCAACATATAGAAAAATATGTACTTGTATACTTTAAATGAGCATGTTAATTGATTGCCATTAATTTTGGCAGGTGGATAAGTTGTGCAGGAGCTTTATTGCCATTGGCCTCAAACACGGAGACCGGGTTGGAATATGGATGCCTAATTGCGTATTATACTATACGGCGATTATCGCGACAGCTCGTCTGGGACTGATTTTGGTATTTATTTCATTATTTGTTCATTTATTTTTTTGTTTTAATTATTTACTAATAAAAAATAATAAAGTTTACAGTTTATTTTATATGAATTTTGTTTTGGAAAAAAATACCATTTTTTCTTTTTTGAATGTTTCTAAAATATCCTCACTATGCCAATAATTTAAAAAAAAATATGGTCGAATTTTTTTCTGTCTGTCTTTTACATTTTACGCATTGTGGTACATTTTTGATATTATTCTATGTCATCTAAAATATGTGTTAGTAAGTTTGATGTAATGATAAAATGCGGACAAAGTGGTGGATCATTTTTGATTAAAAAAAGTGAGAAATAAATTGATAAATGTATGTCCAACCTATACTTTTTTGATAGCAATGATATTGACATTAGCTTGATCTGTGAGATGTGAATACCATTTTAATTGATAAAAATGAATTTTTTAATTTGTTTACTGGTGTGTAAAATGACAGTAGTTTTATTCAAGGATCTTATTGTTAGTATACTATGTTACTTATGCGATTTAATGCTTTTTTTATATTATATTTATATTATCAGATCATTCAGATCCATATTGATAGAGTATCATAAATCATTATTAATTTATATCATAACATCTATAACAGTATAGTTTTAGTCAGTAAAAATGTATTGATATTAAATTAGATTCGGTCGGTGTCTTTATGTATGTGATTATTTTAGGTAAACATTAATCCAGCGTATCAGAGTGACGAACTAAAACACACTTTAATTCTGGCTGAAGTAAAGTGTCTATTAACCTTAGAGAAGTTTAGAACTCAAAACTATCCTGAAATATTGGAGAAGATTGATTCGGACATTTGGAAGCGACCGTCTAATACGCCAATTAAGTCTAAAACGATACCTATGCTAGAATCAGTAATTTTTGATTCGGAAAACAGTATAAAGTTAGCGTTTGCAAATAATATCATTATATAGGCAATAGTTTTACATTTGATATCCTAATATTTGTTACAGTGGTGCTTATAATTTACAAACATTCTTGGACCTGGGTTTCAATTCAAATTATAGTATTCCTGATGTTCAACCAGACGAAGGATGCATTATTCAGTTTACTTCAGTAAGTCAGAGAGTACATTTTTAAGCTTATTACGTATTATATTATGATATGATATTGTGATGAAATACTATTTTTTATACAAATAATCGATTAATACCGTTTTATTTACGTATGCAATCGGTTTTTTTTTACTTATCATCTCATTTTTATAAATACCATTCGTACATAGATACCGAAGTCAGATACTGATCGTAAACATATTTATAAGTATAATAATATTCTAAAATATAAAATTTCAATGATCATCTTAGTAGTTATCTACAGTTAATACATTTAATAATGACTATTGACTATAGTATTATAGAATACGAATATAATATAAAATTTGTATAATAATTATTATATTAATATTGTAATATCAATTACTGATTATAAACTATATAAATCAGGCATTACGTACCTATCTTATTTTAATAAAATAAAACTGCAGTTTGTAAAATTATGATACTTTGAGAATATGTTTGTTGAAAAAACAAATAATATAATATTGTAATATATAATATTTATTACCTGCAAGTTTTTAAAATTATATGTTTTGAATTACATTGAGTATTTCCATAAATGTTATGTTAACAAATGTTACTCATATAAATAAAAAAATATTTTTCAGTATTGTAAAGATAAACTTTCTAAATAATTTTTTTTATGGTTTAGATCTCAAGTATATTTTTCTGATTGGTATTAATTGTGCACATACCTAAATGTGTTAAATTCTATGTAATACAATTTTTTGTTTTATCAATTGGTAATATTTTTAGGGTACCACTGGTAAGCCAAAAGCAGCGTTATTGAACCACTTTGCTTTAATGAACAACGCATACTCTATTATGAAGCGTTTAGGAATCATTGATGACATTAGTGAAGTATGTATAGTTATAAGAAATATTTTAAAAATAATGTGGTTATATAATAGCCTATCTATCTAATGGTATGAATACTACTTATGTTTAGGGAAAATTACATAAATTCTGCTGTCCAATGCCTTTATTTCATGCTTCGGGATTATCTATTGGCGCTCTTGGACCTATGGTTACCAAATCAACCATTTTTTTACCATCTGGCCATTTTGATCCGAAAGAAACGGTCGATGTCCTCACGAAAGAAAAGTTAGTAAATGTGTTTATTTTATTTTGTTTCAAAAAATAGTTAATTCTAATATGTTTATTAATAATAGTTTGTATTATTTATGATATATAATAAATACTATGGTATGTACTAATTATTGATACATAATATTATTTTTATTACCAAAAATGTTGTTCTTAAATATATCGATATGACGATACTCTGTAGCATTTTGAATTTTTCGGAGTATCAATACAAATTTGTATTGACTCATTTTTAGATATATAAATAAGTAACTATTAATACGAATAATCGTATTATTATTATAGATGTACAGTTTTATTTGGTGCGCCAACGATATTAGTGGACACCATGTCCATTTTCGAAAAACTTCCGCCAGAAAAACAAGATAACAACATTGAGATGACAATAACAGGTGGTGCCACATGTTCTCCGAATTTGATGATTAAGTATAAGAACATGTTTCCACGCGCTAAAATATTGGTATTTTGAAACTGATTATAAAAACTTTTTTTCATAATTTTTCGTAGCAATTTAGTCTTCAATAATCTTGATAATTGAAACAGTATAATTAATATTATAATTATAATTTCCGAATTATTCAATAATTTTAGTCTTTGTTCGGGATGACAGAAACCAGTCCCTGTACGTTTCAACATCTCTCAAACGATTCAGATGAACGGATAATGTCGACGATGGGTTTCATACAAGATCACGTAGAGGTCAGTCGTTAGTATGGTACTTAACAATATTAATTATTCATATCTTGATTTAAATGGGTGATAAAAAGGGTAGTATAACTTATAATATTAATTGCCATATTACAAATTGTTCAGGAAAGCTTTTTTTTAACATTTAAGTTAGCAGTTTACAGTCTCTTTACCCCCACTTAATACCTGTATGTATTATACGTATGTTGCAAAATTAAAGTTACAGTGAATAACTTTACTGTATTATTAATTATAGACTATCGTTGATATTACGAGAAAAATATTACTACCCATGACATATGAGTGTTTTGTCAATTTCTAGGCAAAAGTGGTCGATACCAATGGCAATATGGTACCATTCGGGACACCCGGAGAGTTGTTGATTCGCGGATACTTGAAAATGAATGGTTACTTCAATGACGAAGAAAAAACAAAAGAGACGATTGATTCGAACGGATGGCTACACACAGGGTAAATATATAGTATTTTATTACAGATTGGTTTTTTATCGTGTCTATATCCTCCGATAATATTCATGGCTCTTGATAAAAAATCATCCTGCACAGTAGGGGGCAGGGGTGGCCAAATTTTTTTTGATCACGATCTACTAAAAATATACTTCACCTTTGAGGATCGACTTGCATAGAACATTTTTTTATTATTGAATAACTCTATAGTCTATAATTATTAAGAAACATACTTGCATAAAGATTAATGTGTAAATAAACATATAGAAGTATTATAAACTAATTACTAATTACTACTAATAATATAATAATAAATAATAATTTCTAAAATAAAATTACTGACGTCTAATTAACATATTATTTTGTTGAATAAGTGTGATATTGCATGATCGACTTTGAAATTGTCTGCGATTGACCGTTTGGCCGCCCCAGCTATATACACATGCAGTATGCGTTTAATTGTACTTATATTTTTATATGTTATTAACTCAGTATGGTATTATATATATATATGATATTGCGAGTTTGTATTATTATATGATTATATTTAGAGATCAATTCGTTTTATACGAAGATGGATATGGAAATCACGTTGGCAGATTAAAAGAAATGATTATCCGCGGCGGCGAAAACTTATTTCCTAAAGAGATAGAATACTTTTTGGAGTCTCACCCGATGATTTCACAAGTCCAAGTAATTATATGCACATTTTAAGTATACACTTTGTATGTAATGTAAATACTAAGTAGGTACCTATAGAGTTGATAAAATTTTTAATAATTGAGTATTGGTATTTTACGTCTATCGTTGGGAATATAATATTTGGTATGTCGATTGTGCCTAATATTATTATAAAATAAAATAAAAATTTAATATGATTATCAAGCACTCGTCGTGCACGAAGTTTTATTTGACAAGTATAGTTTTTTGCACAAACACTGTTATTAGATTTTAGTTTACATAGATGATCTATTTTATTGATTCCTGTATCGGCATAAATTTAAATAAATATACATTCATTGAATTTATAAATCTTACATAGGTTAATATAATAAATAATAATAATAATTAATACTTAATATTTTTATTCTTTTGATGAATTATGTAAATAAATAAACCTAAAATATAAAATGTTTAGTGTTAAATTAAATCCCTTTAAAAATAATAATTAGTATCCGTTTTAATCTATTAGTAGTATCTATCACCAAATATAATACATGTAAAAGTAAATTAATTTGAAATCAAGTGAGTGTATTTATAAATAAAATCTTTTAAACTATAATATATGAATCTATTCTATTAATTAAAATTTTTTCGCCCATCTAAGCTTAATACTTTCAAAATATAATGCGACCCACAGGAATACAATTTGAACGTTTTGTGATTTAATTCTTCACGATAAATGGTCGTAACTGTTGTATACTTGTGTAAACTCGTTAGTCGTTATTCGTATAGTTATATACTAAAAACCACACCCTATGGGCTATGAATGCGTACTATTACTATTATTTTGTCCTAATAATATTCTTCTAATCTAATCTTACACGCACACTATAACGATACTCTCTGTTTACCACAGGTATACGGTGTACCCGATGAGCGGATGGGCGAAGAAGTGTGCGCCAGCGTCATTCTCAAAAAAGGGGCTACGGTCACTGAAGCAGACATAAAAGCGTACAGCAAAGGAAAGGTTTGTTTGTGGCGCAGCTTGTTTTTTAATCTACGGAGATAATACACAGCGGTTGTGTCTGTTTATCGTATTTTTCAGATAGCCCATTTTAAGATCCCCAAATACATATTCATCGAAAAGGACGGGTTCCCAATGACAGCATCGGGCAAAGTGCAGAAGCACAAATTAAGCGAGATGGCGATTATGCGGATTTCGAGCCCAACCTAATATAGTTATGATAATACGACTTATTACATAAGCCACCTTTAATCAGTTCTGCATAATTTCCTTGTTGAATCTATCATCTTATGTGTTACCATGGCGATTGCTAATTTTTAAAACTATATATTAGCTGTGCTATGTTTTATCATAATATATTACCATACATAAATATGGCAGCTATATAATTATACGTAAACAGGAAGTCGTGCCGTAATGTTTACAAAGTTCATTATGTAAATAGGCTAAATAATCGTATTTTAATCAATTATTTTACGTTTTTTTTTTTTTTTTTTTTTTTTTTTTCATTTAGAACTTTCAGTATATAACTATTATAGTTCGACAGTTATTACAATATATAATATATGTATAAAAGATTTACAATAAATAGAATCTTAATTATAGCATAATTTAGATAATTTGGTGATTAGATAACAATATAAAATGAAATGATACAATATATTATGGTGGACGTATAACGGTATATGGAATTACAAATTACCTTTATTTAATAAAGCCGTTAGGAGAGACAGGAGGGGTTTTATGATTGCACTGAATTCGGTAATAAAAGATGTAAATAAAGTTTCTATATTAGGAGATAGGTGGGAATGGTT
This sequence comes from Rhopalosiphum padi, assembly GCF_020882245.1. Lineage (NCBI taxonomy): Eukaryota > Metazoa > Arthropoda > Insecta > Hemiptera > Aphididae > Rhopalosiphum > Rhopalosiphum padi. The sequence continues at coordinate 16,898,204 of NC_083598.1, read as the reverse complement.
ATGATTGGAGGAAGTGGCTTCGGCATATGATGGTTTATCGGTATTGGAATTTAAGGTGGATTTAAGGAAGTTTGTATGAGATTTGGGAGTAGATATGAAATGTTTACGACGAGGTGGTCTGTAATTAAGTTTTTTATAAACGGGACAGCCTTTGTAATTGGCAGGGTGGCTACCTTGGCATAAAGCACACCTGGCCGGAGATTCTGGTGACATAGTGCATACGTCAGATCTGTGTTCTTCGCCACATCTGATGCATCGTGGAATGTGGTTGCAGTAACCCTGAGTGTGCCCGTAAGACAGACAACGATGGCATTGAGGTGGGCCTTTACGTGGATGGGGCTTTTCGACAACAATTTTGGTGTGCAATAGATACTCGATTTTATATAAATCCATGTTGTTGGTGGCTATTTTGAGGTCGACGAAAAATAGAGGTAGAGGTGATTTATCGGAAGAGCGCTTAATGTTATGAACGTGGGTAACCTGGTGTCCCAGTTCCGATAGAGAAGTAATTATATCTTCAGTAGAGGTAGAAGGGTGGAGATTGCGGATCACCACCCGTAATGGACGCTTATCATACTGCTGGTATGAATGAAAACTGATGCTCTTATTTTACGTTAATTGTGTGTATTGTTACTATATTATTTTAAAAATTGATTTATTTGATTGGATTAATAATTATGTATTGCCGCAGTATTACGATCTGTCGCTATAAATTAATAATTATGATAATATAGTATTAGTATCAATAATTCTATTTATTTTTCTATTACTACACATTTGTGGTAGTTAGGTACTTACTCAAAAATATTTCGGTATCTTATACTTATATTGTTGTACAGATTGGTTATTTCATTGTGTTAATATTTTAATGAAAAATTATGTAGGTAATATAATAGAACTGCAAAAAAATATGTGTGACTCATGCAAGAAGGAAATTTCAGTCTAGTGCTACACCCTACACACAATGACAACGACTGAATAGCTCACTTCCCGTCCTCATCATATAAATACATAATACATTTAATATAGGCACTATTTAAAACTTTGAACAAAATATTAATACAATATTATTTTTTTTAATTACATTTATTTAATTCATTATTGTATAAGATCGATGTATACAATTATTAAACGTTAAAATATAGTATGATCAAATTTTAAACAATCATTATTAATAAAAATTTAAAAGCTCAATTATATTTAATTTTATAAATAAACATTGAATAATTTAATTTAGGTACTTTTATTTTTTATAATTTTATATTACCAATTTTATTTTTATCATAATAATATGAGAAATCCTGTAAAAATAAATACAATTGAGTTTCGTCACTATATAGGTATTATGTAAATGTTTGTCGCTAATTAAAAAACGCTTTTTTGTGTAATATTTTCAAATCATGGAATCGAGTAAGTGAAATATAGGTATATTGAAATTATTTTAATAATTAATTATATGATTTAATGATTAAATTTATCGACACATTTATTTTTTTCTTGGCAATTTGTAAATTGACTTCGCATCATTATTGTAAATAGTATCGTTTTTCAATTTTTGAATGAAATAATTATGATTATATTAGCAAAAAAAAAACTAAAAAAATATTTTTATTAAATAATTAAATAAATTATTAATTTAATTTTAATTAGTTAATTAATAAAGTTAACGATAATTGATATACATGTATATTCTTTTAATTAATCATACTGATTTATTTTCTCATAAAATAATATTTTTTATTTATCAACATCTTGTCTAATGGAGGTACCGGTGAATCGTGTTGGAGTGTAAGATCTAAAATACATTTAATTATATAAACTTTATTTTACATATGTATATATTTTATATAACAGTATAGTTAAAAATAATACAGCCAACGGCTTTTAAATTTAGTCACATATATGTTATAAGTACCAATTTAATGAAATAGGTTTCTAGTAGGTACTGACTTTTTAGCTATCTATTGACTTTCAATAATTTTTATTTAAAGTAATAAATAAAGTATTTACGTATAATTTTAGACATTTGAATAGGTTATTTTATTTAAATTTATTGATATAATTAATTTTACCACTTTATATTAATTTATCGATTGATAATGAATATTTAATTGTTGTATATAAATAATGGTTTGTGTGTGAATTATTTAATTAACATAGAATTGTGTACTATAATCTTTAAAAATAGGTCAATTTTAGTAATTAAAAAATATAGTAAATAATTTTAAGTTCATAGTACAAATTGTCTTATAAATAAAACAAAAAAAAAATCAATAAAAAATACTTTAAATAAATTATAAAAACAATCTGCATTAAATATTACATATTATTAATATAAAGATAACTTACAGAAACCGGATTATATATAAATTATAATTTAATGTTGTGTTATATAGAAATAATTATATGCAAGGTACACTTAATGCATCTTGATATTATGTCTATTCTTATGAATAATTAGAAAACACGATTTAGGAAAACAGATTTCTATCCAAATTCTTAATTTAAGGTAATATAACCTCTCTGGAAATATTTTCTAATGGCATAGTCACAAAACAAAATCCATCGCATAGGTATTATAGGTACAGGTACTAAGGATGTCGAGCATTCGATATTTTGAATTTTATTGAATATTTGTTAACGCGTTAATATAATTTTACCTGTACTAGCTGTACTAGATAGATTCATTCTATATAGCTCTAATATGGCATGAGCTCAACAACCAATAATATTTGAATTAGTTAATCACTGCAAAATAATAATAGCACCATTCATATAGAATTATAGACGGTTAAATATCTTATGGAATTTATAAGTACATATATACTTGAGTACCTATAGTCAATATTAAATTAACAATATAATACATTTAACCGTTTTACATTTTTATTTAAATAAAATAAAAATATTGGTACTAGATACTGGTAGTCCGATTACAGTTTGTAGGTAATAATATTATTTATGATTCTTTACAGGCATTTCAGTAGTTGCTTAAAGTTTTAATACCGATAATAAAATAAGGTACAAGCATAATTTTACATAACATATCATATTGTATAAAAAGAGAAATATTACCCTACAGCGTAAAATTTAGTCAAGTGTAGCTACTATAAAATAGTATTTGGTAGGTAATTAACCGTTTAAAAGTTATAACTTTTATGCCCTATATTCTTCAGTTTATAACTAATTTACTATACTTTCTTTTGATGGATTTAATTTTTTTTTTTAATTTTGGAATATCATTTTTCTTAGGAATATGAAAATACAAATGTACCTAATTCATTCAAAAAAGTAAAAATGAAAACGATTACTGTTAAAAATGTTATTTCGTAATAAATTAAAATTGTAAAAAAATAACTTAATGAGGACATTACTTTTTATACAATTAATGGTTAAGTTAAAATCACCCAGTATGAAAGTATAATAAAATAACATTTTATAAAAACAGTTAAGATAAAAAAAACAAGTATGCATTTATTATATTGGTTTAGTGTTCAATGATTATATTATATTTATTCTTAAGTTTTTATTATTATATTGTAGGTATATGTAATTTGGAGATATATTGCTAATTACTATGAACTCAGTTATCTCCAAATGAATTTGTATAATATTCTCGAGTACTTTCAGGTTACGGAAGTGAAATTTTTTTTTTAGTAATTTATTTAAATTGTGATCTGTGAAAAGAAAAACTACTGCACATTACACTAATATTATTAATAATAATTAACTAATTAGAAACAACTAGGAAATTGTTATATAAACTGAGCTTAGATATAGAAATATATATTTGTACATAAATGTAGCACATCCACTCTAGTATTCCATCAAACTAACTGTACCAGCTAGGGTTGGTACTCCTGAAAATTTGATTATTACTGTCCTGGGAATTTCCCGGAATACCAAAAACTATCAAATAAAATAAAATTTTTGTTTTTATAGACAGTTGTCTTTTTATTTATGTATATTTTATACGAGTATAACTACTCTATTATTTTATATAAAATAATAATTTGTTTCAAAATATATATTAATATTATCCAACAAAAGTATAGGAAGTTATTCCTAAAAAGCGCAGTTAATATGTTTAGCAGAAAAAAAGATTAATTTTGTTCTGAGTAGTTAAATATTTACTTTTTACATAATTATGGTTATATAATATAACTAGCTGTCTCCGTGCACTTCGTCGCCCGTACAAAATGCACCCGTGTTAAGTTTAGTTGCCTATAATGCTATCAATGCTAACATTGAGCGTAAGGATAAAAACTATTTTTGGTTTTCTGATTTGGTGTATAGATGGTATCTCTGACATATCAATTTCACATAACTGTCCCGCCTAGAGTTGTATTTTTTCAATTGATTCACCGATTATGTATCATTCGTTTAAAATAATATATTATTCGAATAATCGATAAATAATCGCATAACCGGGATAAAAACTACCCTATCTTATGACGGAGATAAAATAACACACATATTGATCATAATTTCATCAAAATCGGTTGAGTAGATTCAGAATGCATCAAGAACATATGTATATATACTTGTATATTTATAGGTATACAATTTACACAACTTACATATTTATTTTAATTAGTAGATAACTCAGAGGTTTTTTAATTTAGACAAATGCTATTGCGATAGAAACCTTCTCCGTGATATACTCTTTCGTTTAAAAATCAAGAAGATTTGATAAGTAGTTCCAAAAATTACTCTGTACAAAGATTTTCATTTCACATTTATATAGTTAGATTCATAATTTAATTAATATATTATTTGTTGGATTGAGTGATTTTAATTTATAATTATTTTCAATAATAGTTCAACCATATTATACACTTATAGATTTATTTCTATTTTATATTAGAATATTAGATACATAATTTTATAGATTGAGACTATTTTAAATTTTTATAATTATTTTTGTTTTATATTAGAATGTAAAATTATATCCAAAATATACACTATTTACTTAATTATTTTTGAGAAATATTAACTATAATTGACAATTGAATAATTCTATAACTTTCTTTTTCACAATTATTGCAATGCAAAAATATTGAGGGCCTTAATCGAGATAAAAAGCATCCTATATTTTAATTAGGACTAAATAACACACAGTGTAAAAAATTTCATCAAGATCGGTCCAGTAGTTTCGAATTCATCCCGGTCAAACACTGTGACACAATATTTTTGTATATTCTAAGATATTATAAACTATTCGACTACTGATGAAATCATTTATAAATAGTTTTTAAATTTTGAAAAGAATGAGGAAAAAATTAAAAAAGAAAAAGAAAAGTTAAAACAAATATTTTGCTCATTTTTCATAGTTATCACAACAGTAGAGACTCCGACAAAATATTCATATGACGTACACCTAGTATATTATATAAAGCTCCCTCTCAATCAATTGTATATTTGTATCTGTTTGCTTGTTAATATAGATTACATTCTATAGTTAGTTATACAAACCCATCTATTCCACCAATATACAATTAGTTCCGTCAGTATATGTATGAAGTAGGTACATAATATATATGAGTATATGACGTAATATTTATATATTTATTCTTATTGAAACCTTGTTTTTACTTAAGATCAGTGCTTTAATTAATTATTATAATTTAGTAAAAACTTGAATATTTAAGTGATAATATTATATACGTACACCACTATTTAGTCTTTTATTAACTTACTGTAATTAATTTCGTATTTTTTGTATAATTTCCGTGAAATCCGACACGTTCCCGGGAATTGCTCATCCCTAATATCAACTCTATTTTTTTTCAAACTAGAAAAAAATGTCAATAGAATTGGCTCTGGTTTTATACACACTTGACATATTATATAAATATTCATATACCTCATTTGGGATGATGAGAAGGGAGGGGTCGACAAGTTACAATCCAATAAGTCTTAATGAATTATTCAATTTAACTGCAAAATAATATTGTGACTTACATTAGTCGGATCGTAATTCTACTTTCGTTTACCACTGTTAAAAAATAAATTCAAAATGTATAATACTTTATTTTACAGTTGTGTGCGTTTTAATTATTTTCGATAAATGCTATAATAATAAAATTCGGTCAGAACTGTATAAATTGTTTTTAGTTTTAGTTTTTGCTGTATCATACAAACATCTTGAAGTGTACCTTTACCAAAGTATCTCGTTTAATAAAATATTATATAATTTTCAGATAACCAATCATAAAACATTTAACGAATACGTCCCTCTCTCACGGTCAAATTCGTACTTTCTTTGTGTATATAGTGTTGAATCGTATAACATTTATTGTGCATATATATTTTCAATAACACTGATAATGCAATAACATGTATATATTATTTTCAGAATCTTAAATATTGCTAACAGTTGTTAATTAACTTCGAAACGTCTAGTATATTATACAAAGAAAAAACAGTATAGGTAATATACTAATAATTAGGAACTTAATTTTTAAGTTTTTTTAATTTATAAAACAACTACAGTCATTATACTGTTTAAATGATTTTTTTTGATTAAGTGAACTAGATAACTAGAATTAATAAAATGACCAACAGTTCGCTGTTTAGAATAACGAATCTGAAAGGACTACGTGCTCTTAATGGACATAATATAGTGTAAGTATTATTGCAATTACCTATATAGTATATAACTATATATATTAGTACTTAATAATAATAATAAAATAATATACTAACTAATATATTAGTCATTGATGTAGTACCTACCTAATATACTTAAATAATAATAATAATTAATAATTTTGGTAAAATGTTTGGACTCTTACCAAATCTTGTTTGTAAAAGTCCGAGATACAAAAACCATTCGGGGTTTGACCAAACGATGTTGTGTATTCTAGGTTTTACCGAAATCAATTGGTAAATGTCTAAAATTCGGACATTTACCAACAGTAGTCGGCGAAACCTAGGTTTAACCGGTATTCGTACTTTTACCGTAATATATATATATCATACCTAATAATAAATTATAATTATTATTTTGGATGTAATTTTTTATAATTTATTGTACAGTATATAAATATATATATATTTTATGTAATTACAATATCAATTTAGACAGTGCAGTTGCATTATTAGTAAAAAATATGGTTTAACACGAAAAGTTGTCAATTAGCAATAGATTTTTTTAAGCATTACATCGTAGACACATAGGTACTAGAAGTTTAACTGGGCATGTCGTGTTTTTCTTTTTTAATTGCGCCTGTAATCCATACAAAAATTAATATCAAGCTGCAATGTTAAAATGTAATACAGGATGCAGAGGGTAGGTCACTTGTCACGCGTTCGCCCTCCGGTTTTTCTAGCCCCTTAGCCATTTTATTCAGCTAAAAACCTGGAGAAGTAAGGACTACATAAATATACACACACATATATAAATATATAATATACACCAGGCTTACCACGCAACTAGGTCATTTTCACACGAATGGCCGTGAGTCATGACCTACAGAGCTTCTAGTCCACGGCATACAACGTATTCTACGCGATAGCATGGTATAATGAATGAAAACAATTTTGATTTTTAAACGGTTAAATAAACCGCACCAATGTCAGGTTAGGCTAGGTTGTATTACACATAATCGGTAAGTTGTAAAATTCGGAATAACAACCATACCTATCCAAATTATACAAATAAGATTAAAAATAATAATTATTCTTAGTCTCTTTACATATAAGTACATAATGTATTAACCAATATGCATTGTTTGTATGAGCTATAGTGTCGTTAAAAACTTAGAAGTACAATATTCTGTTACTTATAATATGTTGAATATATTCGTAGCCTACACTGTATAGTTATTAGTTTGTAAGTACAATTTATTGCAATATTTTAGAAAAGAGTAAGAAAATGTTTACTAATATTACACCACTTATTAGTGTATTAAATACATAATATAATATTATATTATAGTGTTATTGTACAACAATGTATCCTAATTTAATCAAATTTGCGTTTTTCTGTAGTTATCATACTTTTTCGAGAAATAATCACTGGTCGAAGTACAGCTATGTGTGCGGGACTTCGAGCGAACCACTCAAACCTTATACAATCGGAGGAGTTTTTAATGACGCCGTGCAACAGACTCCGGACCGAGAGTTCCTGGTTAGTCGTCACGAGAACAAACGGTTCACGTTCGCCAGTATGGATTCCGAGGTCAGCAAAAATAAAATAATAAAATATTATGATTCGTTTCGTCGAAAGCGACAGTAATGATTTGTCCTATTTATTATTATCTTTACACCCGTTATACACAATTACGACACGCAACACGCAGAAAAATACGTAACTACTCGTATACTGTAAACGTGCATGTTAATTGATTTATATATTTTTTTTTTTCAGGTGGATAAGCTTTGCAAGAGCTTTAATGCCATTGGCCTTAAGCACGGGGACCGAGTCGGAATATGGATGCCCAATTGCGCGTTTTACTATTTGGCGATTATCGCTACAGCTCGTTTGGGACTGATATTGGTAGATATTAATTCATTTTTTTGATTTTATTGATTGAATACAAAATCAAAAATCAAAATGTATAATATTAATATTTAAGAATTTATTTTGGAAACACATGATGGTCGTGATGACTTCTTCTCTGTTAAGTACTTCTGCAAAGTCTTAATGTATTTTATATATTTTTAATTTTGTATAAATTAATTGTTGTTATTATTCACGCAAAAACATAATATTTAAAAAAAAATTGTGCATTTTTCTCTCGTTTACCATTTAGGATACTTATGTGTTACAGCACGTCTTACTCGTCTCAGACGTATTATTACATACTATTAAGTCATATATTTAGTATACAATTTAACACACTGAAGTTATAGATCTTGATTAATTGAAAAAAATGTCACACATAAAATCCACATATACTCGTAGTATCATTATAATAACATTATAACAGTTTATAACTTTCTATCGCTTATAGTCTAATTATTTCTAAATAATGATTATCAATTTTTATTTTTTTTTAAATAACTTTTGAAGAATTGTACAAATATTTGGTCTTTGAACTATCGTGGTCAGTAAGTCTGGTTCGATAAATATTTTCAAGTTCGATTTTCGAACAATAACAGATGTTTGATAGTTCTTTTCGAATGTTTTTCGTGCCGAGTTCGAATTTCGAACCGAACCGAACATCAAAGGTTCGATTCGAGATTCGAACAGTTCGACCCATTACTAGTTGTGAGGATTTTTATTGTGATTTTAAGGTTTTGACACTGGAACACGTTTATAAGTAGGTGCAGATATTATTTATTGAAGTAGGCATTTAAAACTATTTTAATGATTTTGATATCCTATAATATTATAATTAATATTATATAATATAGATATACTAATTATAGTGCTTCTCAAACTTTTTTGTCATGTGGGTCCTCCTAAATTTAATATGAAACTGTCAAGGCCCTCTTAATCAAAATCATTCATTATTTTATTCATAACCGCACTATAGTTAGATTCAATAAGATTTCAATGATATTGTATTGCTTATGGTCGACGTCTTTATGATGATTTCAGGTAAACGTTAACCCAGCATATCAGAGTGACGAACTACAACACAGTTTAACTTTAGCTGAAGTGAAATGTCTGGTAACCATAGAGAAGTTCAAGACTCAAAACTATCCCGAAATATTGGAGAAGGTCGATCCGGACATTTGGAAGCGACCACCCAACACGCCGGTTAAGTCGAAAATCTTACCCACGTTGGAATCGGTTATTTTTTACTCTGAGAACCGTATAAAGTTAGTATTTACATACAGAGCAGGATTAATGGAATTAGTGGCCCTGCATGGGCTAATTTATTTTTGACGGCCCTAATATTTTACAAAAAAGTTTTTTATAATAATATGTCAATTGATATTTATTAATTAAATAAGAAAAATAGTTTTCCTCTTAAAGAAAGTTTACATTAGATAGTTCATTTATTAAAAAATACTACTTAATTAAGTATTAAAATATAAAATATTAATATATGGTAATAAATAATAATACAAAACTACAAACAAATGTATTTAAAATATTTTTTCTAGATTTACTTGATGCAAAAGTATCTAAAACGTCAACAGATGAGATTTTTTTACACAATATATCATTTTTAATTGTAATAATAAAATTGTTAATGCTTTCAACTTATTTTCAATTCAGGCTTTATTGTAAGGATTTTTTTCAGCTGTACAAATAATAAATTGATGTTATTGTGACTTAAGAGGGCATTTCATAACTTTGCTTCCCCCCAAAAAAGTACATATATGAAAATATATTTTTAAATGAATTATTTAAAGGGTTTACTATTCCAAATAGTAAACTATACTCTATTTTTATTTCCAAGTTATGACTTGTCACTATGGATTTTAAATAAACTGACTTATGAAGTATACTTATACCAACTATTACTATAATAGCCTATATTTGTTATAATATTGAATACAAATTTTAATACCCAAAAGTTTATTCTTATTTTAGAGAAACTTGTTTTTTACAATCATTGTAGCAAATAGGTGTATTAGACCTAAGTTTAAAAGTTACTTCTTATTATTATTATTTTACACATTTCTCAAGTGCACATTTTCGTTTAGTCAACAGCATATTTTATATTTTCTACTGAACTATTAATGTGTACTGCGCCTTACAATAAAGCCTGATTCAATCTGTGTAGATTTTAGTCAATTTTTAATTAGAGTCAAGTGTCAACTTTGATAATGAATACATCACATTTGTTAACGATTTTCTCAAGTATAAATGTATAATCTCATTGCAATATATATATATTAAAAAAACATCAATGACGTTATTATAATTTCGTTTATAAACTTTATAAAGTTTATAAATATTATAATACTACAATTTTAATTATCTGAAGTAACTGTTTAGGTATAATAATAAAAATGATAAATTTATGTTTTCAAATTATCATCAAGATTGTTATGGTAAAACTAGTTCATTTTCAGTTTTAAAGTTAACTTAAAATCTGAATTGAGAAAAAAAAAGATTATAAAAATAATTATTTAATAATAATATTGTCTTCTATCAAGTTCATAAATTAATTTGCCTATAAAAACAAAGAAATTATCGACTTCAAATTTTTTTTCTCACTTAAAATAGATTGATTTTCACATCGTCTTTTTTTTATTTTACCAACGTCTTCATAGTTGACTATAATTTTTGTACTTACAAATTATCATACTTTTCATTGTTATTTCTTTCGTGAAATATAAATTGTTGTAAATAAAGAATTAGGTCACACTCAGACAATAAATCTAACCCAGTTTTACAGAGAATTATTTCAAATGATTAATATGAATGTATCTTTAAATAAATATTATTAAAATAATTTTTTTTTTTTAATTGTATATTTATAATTGTACAAAAGCTGCAAGCCATAATATTTTTTGGGGGCCCCTTGTTTGACGTGCCTTGGACTAGTTGGACTACTTATAGCTCGTTAGCCCCAAACCTTAATCTCGCTCTGTTTACATATTATAATATTATTATATGGTTTTACATATCATATTTTTTTTTTCAATAACTACAGTAATTTATAGTATCATAACTAATATTATAGCGGTGCCTATAATTTACAAACGTTCTTGGACCTGGGTTTCAATACAGACTATAATATTCCTAAAATTCAACCAGACGAAGGATGTAATATTCAGTTTACTTCAGTGAGTAAAAAAATGAACTATTTAGGTTTTTATTATATTATTTTTTTTTTCGTATAACTATTATCTTATTGATCTATGAATTTCCAAGTAACCATAGGACTTCCGAAATTAGAATTACCTTTCAATAGTGTTTGAAATGGAATTTTTTTAGGCAATGAGCGAAGGTTTTCTTTTTTAATAATCAACACGTTTTAATTTTACATCTATACATTTATTACATTTTAAAATCATACATTGCTCTTAAAATTTTTTACATATAGATATAATGTTATAAACTATAAAATTAAATTTATCGCTTTAATAGTCATGCACAATTATAAATAATATAATTAATAATTTCTAACATACTCGTATAATATAATATAATAAAATATTCAGCTTTTTTTATTAACAATGCATTTTAAATTTCTAAATAATATAAACTATAAATCAAATATTATTGCAATAAATTATAAAATAACACTGTCTGTAAACTATTCGTGAAATAAAATGCATTTGAAAATTCATCTATGAAATTATTTATAGGGTACCACTGGTAAACCAAAAGCAGCATTATTGAATCACTTTGCGTTAATAAACAACGCTTATTTTATCATGAAGCGTTTAGGGATCTACGATGATACCAACGAAGTAATTATTATATATTTTACTACCAACTTTGGTTTTGTATTTGTGATATTATATTTAATATTATATTCTTACTTACTATATCTGACGTTATGAGTATTGTATATTTTTAGGGTAAATTACATAAATTCTGCTGTCCAATGCCTTTATTTCATGCTTTTGCCTTATCCATCGCTGTCGTTGCACCTATGGTTACCAAATCAACAGTTTATTTACCGTCAGCCCATTTTGATCCAAAAGCGACGGTCGATGTTCTCACGAAAGAAAAGTAAGTTAATGTATTCAAATCAACGTTAGTATTTTTTATAACGATGATACAATTTAAATTGTGACAGAACATGGTGTAAAATATATATTTACAAATATAATAATAAATATTAATAATTACGTGTATTATTAATATTTGTATAAAAATATAAATGTAGGTATTTGTATAAAACATTATCTGAAAAAAATAAATAAAGAGTAAATACTAAATAGTATTTTAAATATGACAATATAATATAAGTTACTATAATATAATTAAAAAGTGTTATTATTACTTATAGATGCACATTTATATTTGGTACACCAACAGTATATGTGGACACCATGTCCGTTTTCGAAAAACTTCCGCCAGAACAACAAAATAACAATATGAAGATCGCAATATCCGGTGGTGCCCCTTGTTCTCCGAATTTGATGATTAAGTTTAAGAACATGTTCCCAGGCGCTAAAATATTGGTATTTTGAAACTAATTATAATAAAAAAATTTTCATAATTTTTCGTGGCAATTTAGTCTTAAACTTAAATAGTCTTGATAATTGAAACAGTATAATTAATATTATAATTATAATTTTAGTCATTGTTCGGGATGACAGAAACCAGTCCCTGTACGTTTCAAAATTTCTCAAACGACTCAGATGAACGAATAATGTCGACGATGGGTTTCATACAAGATCACGTAGAGGTCAGTCGTTAGTATGGAACTTAACAATATTATTTATTGATTATTCATATGATATAAATGGGTGATAGAAAGGGTGGTATAACTTACAATATTAATTACCATATTAAAAATTGTTCAGGAAAGCTTTTTTTTAAACATTTAAGTTCGCAGTCTACAGTCTCTTTACCCCCACTTAATGCCTTTATGTACTATACGTATGTTGCAAAATTAAAGTTACAGTGAAGAACTTTAATATATTATTAATTAATAATTATAGACTGTAGTGGATCGTTGATATTACGAGAAAAATATTACTACCCATGACATATGAGTGTTTTGTCAATTTCTAGGCAAAAGTGGTCGATACCAATGGCAATATGGTACCATTCGGGACACCCGGAGAGTTGTTGATTCGCGGATACTTGAAAATGAATGGTTACTTCAATGACGAAGAAAAAACAAAAGAAACGATTGATTCGAACGGATGGCTACACACAGGGTAAATATATAGTCTTTTATTACAGAGTGTGATTATTCTATCGGATATTTATATCACATCTTCTTAGTGGTATCAATCTTATTATTTCAATGAATTGAAAGTCCAGATAGCATACTTTAACGAAAATTTCATATCTTGGATATTCATTTAAAATTTAAATAGTGTGATGTGTATTTTATGAAATGACAATACCTAAATTGAACACTTTGGGTAATTATTGTAGTACAAATAATTATGTGTTATAACTTAATTCGCTTATATCGCTTTATTAACTAGAATAGAATATAATTTAATATTTTATTTTTAATGCGTGTATTATTTATGTATAAAATTGAAAATAATTATACATTTATTTTAATTTCTTTTAATTACTATACCAACTTTTACATTGCCTATTCATGACCTAATCTCATATAAAATTCCTTCAATTAAGAAAATTTTCGTCACACGCCAAATATCTTAATAAAAAAAAAATCGATTCAATACAATTTTTGATATATAGAAGCTTTTTAAAATTTAATTTTTTAAAGCATGTAATTACGTAAATATTTGGTTATTTAAAAACGTATATTTACACAAATACTTGAATATTGAATATGGAGTAGTATAAGTAGTATGAATCAGTTTTATACCGTTATCATCATATACAAAAAAAATTATACATATATATATATATATCTGTTGAACCATAACAGTTATTTTAAAAATAATACACGACCTTACTGGTATATCAGTACACCAGTGTACATCCACTTGGTGTAACATCCAAGTGATTCAGTTCTTCCATTAATGAATCGTGAATGACGGTATCAAAAGCTTTTTTGACGTCTCTAATAACGACATCGTCACATCGACCTGGCAGAGCATCAAGGTTTTCAAAAATGTATGTCATAAAAATAACACTACCAGTGTTGGTTGATTTACCTAGGCGGAATCCACGTTGTTTACTAATATTAATATAAGTTCTTCTTAAGCTCAGGGAATTGTGAAGTTGTAACTTCGACAATTTAGGGTTTGACAAGAAGATATAAGATTGAAATTTTATTACTGTGGACATTGTGATAGTTTTCGTAATATCATTATACTCGTAGTTGGTTGTTAAGAAATCTTAGTAGTGGGAGAAGATAAAGTAAATGAAGATGAAATACTTTTTGATCTGATTTTAGTTGGTGATTTATCCATGATTGGGGGCGTCAAACATAATAACTACTTGCAAGTCGAATATGCAACCAAATTGGATAATACTCCTTAAAGTTTAAGCGATGCAGCACAAGATACATAAGTGAACAAGGTTATTGATACATCAGTTCGGAGAATTATAATATGGTTATAGTTGGTTAATAGTAGACACCTCTGGTGGTAAGGCCGATATGGGTAGGTAAACTGATTAGTAAAGAGTGTAGATAGCAACAAAAAGAGTGCCTTTATATGTACCGTTATAAAATGAAATGAGCGGGCTCCGCGGTACAATCGGTAATCCTATTTATAGCCGTAGATAAGGAGTAAGTATTATAATATTACTTCTTCACGCTGTAAACACAAAATACTAAACTTCCTCGAACGTATTAAATTTTGAGCAAACTGACTGAAAATCGACACCAGTCTACACGCGCACTTTTTTTTTATTTAACAGCATTCAAAATGTAAAAAACAAACATGACGTATCATACGAGAAAAGACGAAAAGAACACGGAGCATAAATTATTAATTAAAAATAAAATAAAGAATAATGTTATATCCTTAATCAGTTATTATATTTTTGTTCATAAAACAAAATATACGTTACAAGTATTGAAGTATAATTTAAATAACTTACAATAATAATTACACGAAGTGAACAATATAAGTATTGTGCTATTGTCAGTTTTATAAAATTGGATATCAGTTAATGGTCTCAATACTAATAAAAGAATCCATCTGTATTTAAAGTATGCGTTTAATTCATCAATTGTATACCTGTATAATATGTGTTATTAGCTCAATAATATATGATGCCATGATGTTTATATTGTTATACGATTGTATTTAGAGACCAATTTGTTTTGTTCGAAGACGGATATGGCAATCACGTTGGCAGATTAAAAGAAATGATTATCCGCGGTGGTGAAAACTTATTTCCTAAAGAGATAGAATACTTTTTAGAATCTCATCCGTTGATTTCACAAGTTCAAGTAATTATACAATCTACGTGTATTAAATATAATATATTGTTATTGATATTAAGATAAAATATCTAATAGGTTTATTCGGATTTAATCTGTTATTATTTAGTTTTATCGTTCACGATAGTTCTTTACATACAAATACATATTGGTACACATAGGTTAATTATTGTTAAAATAGCCAGATTACTGGACGTATCGGATTATCGAACGGCCGGATTACCGAGATTCTGTATATTTTAAAATTAACAATAAATAGCTTTAAAAACAGAATTTATCATGTTCAGTAATGGATTAAAATTAAATTCACAAACTAGTAACGAACTATAACTATTGTGTACTTGTGTATACTCGTTAGTTGTTACTCGTATATTATGCTAAAAACTACACTCTATGAACGCGTACGATTACTATATTATTTTGTCCTAATCATATTCTTTTAATACATAATATCTTACACGCACACTATAACGATACTCTGTTTATCACAGGTTTACGGTGTACCCGATGAGCGGATGGGCGAAGAAGTATGTGCCAGCGTCATTCTCAAAGAAGGGGTTACGGTCACTGAAGCAGACATAAAAGCTTACAGCAAAGGAAAGGTTTGTTTGTGGCGCTGCTTGTTTTTTAATACACTGAGATAATACACAACGGTTGTGTCTATTTATCGTATTTTTTAGATAGCCCATTTTAAGATTCCCAAATACATATTCATCGAAAAGAACGCGTTTCCGATGACGGCATCGGGCAAAGTGCAGAAGTATAGATTAAGAGAAATGGCGATCCAACGGATCTCAAGCTTAACCTAATTTCGTTATTTTATAGTGCAAAATGTAGCAATAATTTATGTATAATAATTATTTATTCGTATTCAAATCGTTGTATGAATTCTATGCGAGCTCCGTGGCGATTGATGTGTTTTTGTAACTATAACCACCTATGCTATATTTAATCATAACATTACCATGTTAGAGCTATGAAAACAGGAAGTGATGTTATTACTTTTACAAAGTTCAATAGGTTTATAGCTAAACAAATGTATTATTTATTTATTAAACGCTAATCGCTTGTGACATTATTAATTTATTATTCATTAAACATATTTATTATTTATTGGATTAACATAATTACATACCTCGGTCAGCGGTTATAAATTAAAATATCAGTTTAGATTCTATTTTATTTCTGGTTGCATCTGAATTCTGTCTCAAAAATAAATTTTTTACATCAATATTACGGTGAAAAACACGTTGTATACTAATTTCGTCCTTAATAAAAAAAGACTAACTACAATATTTTTACTGTTTCATAATTTAATAATTCAAAATCTATTAATAATAATTTATATGAATATTATAATTCTTTTTTTTGCCACATTTTCAAAATCGAGACTTCAGAAAACCTTTTTTTATATTATTTATTTGTGTAAATCAATTTTATGATAATATTTAGCGTTATACTCATGCAGAAAATAACACGGAGAAGTTATTTTTATTGCTCTCCAAAAAGTTTGTAGTAACTTGTCTATAGTTTTACTACTTGGTACGTTGGATAAGGTCAACATAGTTTATTAGATTAAACTATTTATTGAACTTGTAAATTAAATAAAAAAATCATTGAGTATTTATAATAAGTTTGTCGAAAAAATATACGCGAGTATTCTACCGGAGAGTATACACTAGTTTAACACTGGAAAGGTATTCGTGAAGGCGTCAATGCAGCTGTTACAAAGTCTGCAACTCATACAAGTACTGTAATGACGAGATATACTGTAATTACTGTAGAATTAATACTGAGATAACGATTTAATATTTCTGAAGCTCTCTGAAAAAGGGGCTTCTATTTATATGGGCCATGCTGTAATTATTAAGGAGAGGATGATTGACGTTATTATATATTTATTCGTATTGTGCTAGGCGCTAGCTAAGCACTAGCCAACGAAGTGGTAACATCGGTGTCTGATCTGGCGAAGTAATGCTGTTGAGACAACTGGACTTTTGACTTACGTTTTTCTGTAGTATCATTGGTTTACTATACGTCTTTGTATTTGTTGAGAATATAAAAATTAAAAATGAACGTTAATACATTAGTTATTTATGAATTAAACAATTATTAAAATGTTATCTATAATATAAAAATAGCAAATTGTAAAAATGTAAATGTATCTACGGGACAAAATTATCACAGGTTTAAATTTCAGTTTTCCATTTAAAAATGTATCATTACATTTTCCTAGTCAAGCTGAAAATGATTATTTTCATTGTGATAATGTGTAGTAAGTATAACATAAAATGGTCATAAATACTATGAGCTAGTTTTAGAGTGGCTAACATTGTAATAAATAGCCCCGGTCTCACCATTAACTAGGTATGTTACAACTGTTACAACTATATGAAACGTTAAACTAAAAGTTTAAAGGTTTTTCAATGAAGTATTGAGAATTTTTTACTTTTAACCTCCAAAGTAAATACCAACTAGATCCAATTCGTCAGAAACAACCACAAAAGTTGAAAATTTAAGCATTTTTACTGCCCCTAAAGATGATAACAAGTAAAAATTAAAAAAATACTGATCATTGTAGACTGTAAATTCAATTTCCGCTCGGAATCTAAAAATATTATCAACTAGAAGTTATTATAAATTTCATGATTTCTTTTACATCATCATTGTACCACCACAGCACGTCCTTTTATAATAATAAACAAAATAATTAATCATACCAAGTTATCGTATATTAATAAGTATATTTGAATATTCATTATAATATGAGAGGTCTCAGCATAGCATTTTCAATTGTTTTTGTTTTTAATTGGAGTTATCAATCAATTTAATTTTTATGCTTTTGTGAAATTGCAACTCTACGAATTGATGTAATAAGTAATACCTAACCTAACCTATTAGGTATATTTATTAAAATTAAAATTATTTAGATTATTCATAATGTCTTATAAATCATATACAAATTTGAATGATAAATATTTAAAACGATATAATATATTTGTATAAATACATAATTTAAACCACTTAGAAATTTAAATAATACCTATATTATTAAATCATATCTTACAATAAAATCCTGTGACAAAAATCCTGTTCCTAAAAGATTATATTAATAATTTGGATGTTGTCGAACAATTTTCAGTATCTCATTACCGTTCAACAATTTAATGGGCTGCGAGTGACGTAAAGTAATGAAAGTTCATTATTGTTTCCTTATCGCAATAAAATATTTCAATAAATGTTACACCGTCTAATCAAACATAGGAACGACGCGTATGATGCGTGCAAAGTTACCTATTTATTTAGTGTAATGTTTAGTTTTTCAATAAACATGCCGTCTTCAAGGTAAAATCGTACCATATACCGTGATTTGACGATCTATTCTATTAACATGTTAATGTGCACGTTGTGTTTATTGATTATACGACTGCAGTCACCAATTATATTGTTTTGGTGCAAGATCCTATAATTACAACAAGTATTTTTTTAATATTATATTTATACAACACATTTTTTTATACATTAAGATGACATAATAAATTGCCGATGGTTGGTTTATATTTTTACATTTTTATTTTAGAAAAAAACTTAAAGAATATACATAATACGAAGTACAAATAATACATAGATATATGTGATTTTATATTAATTTATAATACGGCTCTAAGGTTCGATTCCTCTTTACCTTAAAAGGTTCTAAAAAAGACCTAAAAGGTTAACTCAAAATTGTTGTAATCCCTTCCAGGAGAACATCGTAATTATTGTTGAAATTTTGCGAATGAATAAAAACCTATAATAACGTTTTTTTTTAACGAGAGTTATAAAAACATTAAAAAATTTTCGGTGGGCCAAGAATTTATACTTTTTCTTTGAAATGAATGTTATATTTTATTTTAGGCACATCTTAATATAGGTATATTAATAAATTTAATTATTTATTATATATTGATTGTTATAAAATTCAATATAAAGATTAAGTATAAATATATGTAATATTAACGATAATACGATAAGACATAAGAAATATTTTACAAACGTTACATTTTTAATAATACATATTTTTTCAAATTGTAATTACTTTGACGGGCCAGTTAATAAATTATCGTGAGCCGTACTTGGTCACCACTGTATTAGAGTATACTTAAAACATCGAATTGAAGATGATCTTATTGCTTTTTTTATTTTTATAGGCCCGCCGTAGTTGCAGGGCGATAGTTAAAACCAATAGGACTAAGGTATATAATACAATTTTTAGGTGATGGTTGATGAACTATTTAATAGGTAACTGTGTGATATTGAGTTTTATTCATGTGCTCCTCGATTGGAGTGGCTGACGATGAATGTGGGTGGGTGGGTGGCTCTGCAGAAAATATTTGTTTTACACGATATTTTCCAAGCAAGCCATGGTGGTACATATTATGTAATATTGCGGTGTACCTATTATAATTGATACCCCGACAAAATAAAGCAACAAAAATGTCGCGAAACTAATATATCGTATAAAGAAATAATACTGCCGTAAATTATTATCAGGTCTGCATAGATTGCATTTAACTTTATCTTATCTAATAGTATATTCACCTTATACCTAGCAATGCAAGAACATATGTATATATACTTGTATATTTATAGGTACAATTATACAATTTACACAATTTACACATTTATTTTAATTAGTAGATAATTCAGAGGTTTTTTAATTTAGACAAATGCTATTGCAATAGAAACCTTCTCTATGATACATTCTTTCGTTAAAAAAAAAAAATCAAGAAGATCTGATAAGTAGTTTCAGAGTTTACCCTATACAAAGATTTTCATTTCACATTTATATACCTAGTTAGATTTATAACTATTATAAAATATTAATCAATAATCAATATTATTTATTTATAATTAAATTACTGCTATATTTCATACTGGCGATATGTATACTAACGATATTTATTCCATGCGATATATTGGCTTCGCGATATTTTGTCGGTGATTCTTATAATTGCGCTACTAAATCTTTACTTCTATAATAGTGTAAAACACTAATATATTTTAGACAGTATTTTTTTTTTGTTTGTCCTTAGTTTGTTATACAACTGACCTTGCAATTCTTGCGTTCGGACATATGACTTATTAGCATATTATTAGAATATTATAATATATTATAATATTAGTACCGGGTTGATTAATTTAATGATTCGACAAAATTTAATAAACCAATTACGGGCTACTCAATGGTGTTTATAAATTATAAGGGTCGATTAGCTCATTGCTCATTATTGATTCATTAAATATTTAGTGATTGTTCATGCAACCCGGCATTAATCATTACAACCACACCAGGAAAACTGAGCAGTAAAATTTAAAATATATTCGTGGCGCTATCTATTCGGTCAGGTTTAAGGAATTTATAATGTTTAAATAGTAAAGTAATTTTCACGAAATAAAAAATGAATATTATATTAAATTATTAATGCATTTTAAATATTATTTATGTTTGTATTATTTTGTTATGTAATGTCATAATCAGATTCTGTTTACACACAATGGTGTAAAAATACGTACATACAAATATTTCTAATGTGATGAAAGAATATACGCTTTATTAGAAATTATGATTTATTAATAATGGTATAATAAAACTTAGAAAAATGTCTAAAATAACCTTCAACTTTTTAGCATTATTGATATTTATATTGTACATGGACATACGAAAAATAATAAACATTAGTACTTATTGCTTGTGTTTTAAAGGTTAACAGGTGGGTATTACAAAATATGTTCAATCAAATATAAAATATACAATATTGACATGACCATAACCTTTGCCATTGACTCCGTGTCGATTTTAAATTGGTTCACGTAAATTCACAAAGTTAACACAGAAAATCTTGACTGTTAAATCATAGAATTTCATCACTATTCCTAGGAACTGCGACGAGGTATAAGTTCCGGTTGGCAATTGGTGTTATTATCTCAATTTTATTATAAGCCATCTACGTGATTGGAGATAACGGTTTCGAATACTTTGATGATCACCTTTATATATTATAATAATATAAGATAATAATAATTCTGTAATATTATAAGAATTATGTAAATGCTGCATAAGCTCCCGATGTCAGCAAAATGCAACCATCATTCAATTGCAAAAGAGACCTGTTCCGGAGAACTTTACCATTCTATTATACCGACGACACAAGGCAGCAGTGTTAAACTTAAATGCTTAACGCATATTAAATGCTTATGTATTTTGCGACCACTTATTGTTTTTTTTTCACGAAAAGTCGTACGGATAAAAATCGTTACATAATATTCTACAGTGCATTAACGGTATATATGCAGTGCGCAGAAGAAAATTTATAACAGTTCCCCAGTGGCAGGTATACGAGTTTATCGGCCGCGGAGGAAAGAACGGACGGCGCGCGGCGTGGAGAAAAAATAATTGTATACTAAACAATTCTAAAATGATCAATATGTCGTCTGCGTTCGTCGTCGGATTGCTCGCGCTATCGTTGGCCGCCCGACCATCCGATGGTCAAGTCGATCGAATTTCCGAGGTGGCGGTCGAGCACTGTCGTCCAGTCGACCGGACACCCGACGTGAAAACCATGGACGATCGGATTGACCGAATTCCCAAAGTGTCAGACACGGATTTTCAAGCCGACAGAATTACCGCGGCGGAGATCGCAGACGGTCTGCCGGACCCGTGGTTACCCGATCTGTTTTACCGAGCACTCTCCGATTTCTCAGTTAAGAATGTCGGCAGCTCCGCTTGTCGGACCCAATCCGACATGTACGACAGACATTTGCGGAACCACACCAGTTGGGCGGTCAGAAGTGAGTATCGGTCCCGATGTTCCCGCATAATATATTGTATACATAAACCTACTGCGTGTTATAATATTATAGTACCTATACTACTACCTATAAACAAATGTCCAAATATAAATAAGTCACAGTAATTTTTATAATTATTGAGAAAAATCCTAAAAACTAATAAAAATTGTAGTCGAAAATGGAAATATTAACGCGATACCATTTTGCGTCAAAATCGATATTTATTGTTGTGCTTAAAGAAATAATCGTAGGATATTAAAATTTCATCAAATATTTATATTTACATTTTCTATACATGATACAATTTACATTTTTTTCAAAATATTTTGTTTTTTTTTTGAGCTTTTCATACATATATTTAGAGTTTTCTACAATTTTTGTTTCTCGATCAAAAAGCTTTTAAATTTAGTATGAAATTCCTCATGAGACTTACAAAATTATAAAAATATTGAAGATGTGCAATTATTTTTAATGCAAAATTAAACTAATAAAATGACGGGGCCTTTTGTTTAACCCAGTGATTTTCAACTTTTTTCGGTCCATGGCTTCTTTTGATTTTGAAATAAAATATACGGCTCCCTCCCATACGAACATTTAAAATAAACAAATTTACATTATTTAATCTAACTTAATTTAATGATGAAATAAACATGTAATTACTAATAATAGGAAACATTTTTAAACAATCATAATAATTTTAATATTTAGTGGGACGGCTGTATTGGTTTTGTTGCATAATATTATTAAATAATGGCGTACATTTTTAAAGCGCGATTCCATTTCCTAATTTCCAGATCGTCCTCAGAAAAATAATTTTGGAATTAAACAATAAGTTGTGATAAGTGATCCTTGAATAACAATTTGATAGATTCTATCAAGTTTTTATTATTTAAATTTTTAGTTTCTACTGCGTACACGGCTCCCTTAATAATAACCGACGACGCCCCTGCGACGCACAAGTTAAAAACCAATGGTAACCCCGAATTGCTAATAGAAAAATAAATTATTAATAGATAGTTATAAAATTATATTCTAATAAATATCCTTAGAAATATATACGCTAATATGTCGTTTCCAATTTAAATCATTTTGTCATTAAATCACCGATTTATCATTTAGATTTTTTAAATTAGAATTATAAAATCTGACCTCGCAATTATAAGATAAGGAAGTATAAATAAACATTGAATACAATTTAATTTAGGTACTTTTATATTTTATATTACTATTTTTATTTTTAATATAATAATATGAGCAATTTTGTAAAAATAAATACAATTGAGTTTCGTCACTATTATGTAAAGGTTTGTCGCTAATTAAAAAACGCTTTTTTTGTGTAATATTTTTAAACCATGGAATCGAGTAAGTGAAATATAAATTGAAATTATTTTAATAATTTAATTTATTGACACCTTTATTTTTTTCTTGACGATTTTTATTGCGACCGCATCATTATTGTAAATAGAATCGTTTTTCAAATTAAATAATTATATGATTCTATTATCAAAAAATATCTAAAAAAATATTTTTATTAAATAATTAAATAAATAACTAATTTAATTTTAATTACTTAATTAATAAAGTTAACGAGTAACTATAAAAGTGATTAGAGTACGCATTTTTAATTGATATACATGTATATTCTTTTAATTAATCATACTGATTTATTTTCTCATAAAATAATATTTTTTATTTATCAACATCTTGTCTAATGGAGGTACCGGTGAATCGTGTTGGAGTGTAAGATCTAAAATACATTTAATTATATAAACTTTATTTTACATATGTATATATTTTATATAACAGTATAGTTAAAAATAATACAGCCAACGGCTTTTAAATTTAGTCACATATATGTTATAAGTACCAATTTAATGAAATAGGTTTCTAGTAGGTACTGATTTTTTAGCTATCTATTGACTTTCAATAATTTTTATTTAAAGTAATAAATAAAGTATTTACGTATAATTTTAGACATTTGAATAGGTTATTTTATTTAAATTTATTGATATAATTAATTTTACCACTTTATATTAATTTATCGATTGATAATGAATATTTAATTGTTGTATATAAATAATGGTTTGTGTGTGAATTATTTAATTAACATAGAATTGTGTACTATAATCTTTAAAAATAGGTCAATTTTAGTAATTAAAAAATATAGTAAATAATTTTAAGTTCATAGTACAAATTGTCTTATAAATAAAACAAAAAAAAAATCAATAAAAATACTTTAAATAAATTATAAAAACAATCTGCACTAAATATTACATATTATTAATATTACGATAACTTACAGAAACCAGATTATATATATATTAGAATTTAATGTCGTTATATATAGAAATAATTATATTGCAAGGTACACTTAATGCATCTTGATATTATGTCTATTCTTATGAATAATTAGAAAACACGATTTAGGAAAACAAATTTCTATCCAAATTCTAAATTTGAGGTAATATAACCTCTGTGGAAATATTTTCTAATGGCATAGTCACAAAACAAAAGCCATCGCATAGGTATTATAACCGCAGGGGTGTTCCCATAGGGTATATATTACATATACGCCGTATACTCTCAAGATTTTTTTTTCAATATTATGGGTATATGCAGTTTACCCATAATATATGCATATTTGATGATATAGTATACTCTCAAAAAAATTCACGGGAACACCACTGATTATAGGTACAGGTGCTAAGCATGTTGAGCATTCGATATTTCGAATTTTATTGAATATTTGTTAACGCGTAAATATAATTTTACCTGTACTGGCTGTACTGGTTAGATTTATTCTGTATAGCTCTAATATGGTCTGAGCTCAAAAACCAATAATATTTGAATTAGTTAATCACTGAAACATAATAATAGCACCATTCATATAGAATTATAGATAGTTAAATTTCTTATGGAATTTATAAGTACTTATATACTTGAGTACCTATAGTTAATATTAAATTAACACTGTAATACATTTAACCGTTTTACATTTTTATTTAAATAAAATAAAAATATTGGTACTAGATACTGGTAGTCCGATTACAGTTTGTAGGTAATAATTATTAAAGATTCTTTACAGGCATTTCAGTAGTTGCTTAAAGTTTTAATACCGAGCTGACCAGTGACCACAACAGAGCTTTTTGCCCACCCTCTAATCAGTTAGTTATATTTTTTTTTATACGAGGATTATCGCTATACATACGATTGTCGATACCAATAATGATATATCGAACAAGTATACTAAATATCGTCAAGTAAAATAATTGTATAAACATTTGGACTAATTTTTAACTCGTCAGTCGTGAACAAACAAAAAACAAGATTCTGATTTCTATATACTATACTATATTATTATAGTGTCGCCCAGACTCAAAAAAATTATATGTGTCTATACTGCCTGGTTGAACATTGCTTAATTTTTAGTGTCAGAATCATGGAACAGGTATCCGATTGGCCTACTAGCGGGCAACACATACCAAATGGGAATATACGACGAATGCGTGGACGTGCGTCATCCAGTGATAGGGCAGTATTGCTTGTCTGATATAAAACTAATCCCATTGACGGGTAAAGATTACAGTTTCAACAGAACAAAAGATCTAGATGATTTCGGGAACATAAATGCCTGGAAAACAATACTCGGGGTATGTTAATTCAAATACCATCTATTGATCGGGGTATTTTTAAACAAATTAAGTTATATAATGGTATATTAATAATAATAATAATATATAGTATCTACGGCCATTTACATAATATCCTACAGCTTGGTCTTTTGTTTATAACGAAATTCCTATACTGACGAGGAGTAATTATATAATATAGGTAAAGTCGTTATTACAATTTATAATAAATATATAATTTAAATATAAATAATCGTAATATATATTAGGTATACGTATTACGTATTCATAAATGTCTAATTTTAAAAACAGTGTTCCAAAAAGAACGTTTTTTTTAAATTGCAGGTTGCATTATTTTGTTTTTAGATTCACTACACATTTAGTACTACATATGTTTTTTCCAAGTGTCACCAATCACCATGGACCGAATGTCAAATATGGTTTAACTGTCATTGATCTCAAAAGCCCCCGTTCGGTTAGGTAAGGTAAAACTTACCAGAGAAAATAGAGAACTGAGAGGCTGTTATTATCTATTAATTTTCTCGACCGCATTTCCGCCTGTCAACAAGTTAGTGGATGACAATCAAACTGTACACATCCTTTTTTTGTAATTTTTTGAAAAATTAAATAGTTTTTTACCTAATTTAAAAAAAAGCATTCTTTTAGGGGAACTCTGTACTAAATATACGACTAGAACTACTTAATTATATTTATTTTGTATTTAAGACGTTTAAGTAGATAATAAAAAAAATTGTGAATCTCTCTTGATATTGTGACCGTAATTACTTTAGAAACAAGACCGTTATCACCGTTAATAAGACTGTCGACCATAAATAATATTAATTTCAAACATACTTACTATCTACTCATACTATTTGCGTAAGTATTGACTACTTATTACTAACTGGTTTCAGTGGGGCGATTACATGGATAAGGTGCAACGAAACAGATTGCTTATAGGAATATGCATTCCAAATTCATGTTCGGCGTTGGATCTACAAACTGCATTGCAAAACGAACTGAACAGGGTGTTCATGCCAAAAAAGTTCAAGGCCATTGTCAAAGTGGATCCAATAATGTGCACAGTCAGTGGAGACATGTATCCCTACGATACTTCGTTCTACTTAACCAGGTCATTCAATATTATTATTACGATTATTATTTAATTATTGATATCATATAATATGTCTAATACATTTGCATTAACACGGTAAACATGCAAAGCCAACGATTTTTTCCGAGTTTATGTTTTTTAAGATAATTATATAATGAGTACAACGATGAGTACAAATTGATCGAAATAATAATAAGACCATGATAAAATATAACTTATAATTAATCTGTATACGTGTAATAGTAATAAAAACACATTTATTTATCTGTTGTTATATTTTTTCAGTATAATATTTTTAGTGCTTGTTTTGATTTGTTGCGGGACAACGTTGTATCATTTCATAAGAATATCATACAATAAAAATCCAAAAGAAACCACTTGTGACTGTGAGTAACGATGATTTAATAGTAACGATTATTTTTGATTTGCGCAGACATTTTGTTTATTCTGTACACAATTGTCAAATTTCTATGAGCATATATTAAATAAATATAATAATATATTAAAATATATTTTGTATTATCCACAGATAAAAATGTTGGCCTATTTTGCGAAACGTTTTCAATTATTGATTCAAGCAAAGCATTATTAAAATTCGATAAAGATAACGAATTGAATTCACTGTATGGTTTTAAAGTGTTAATGATGGTGGCCATTTTATTAGGTCATAGATTATTTTATTCATTCGGAAATCATATAAGTAATCCGAAATTCGTAGAAAGTGTAAGTCAATAAATCTTAAAAAAAATAAGATAATTGGGTGTATCTTTAAATTTTAAAGCAACACGCAAAATATATTACGTTATACTATAACGGTTATACAAGAAAAAAGATTTTATTTACCTAAAAATGGTAAATTACTTCATAATATATAGGCTTTATTTAATAAGTATGTTTACATTGTTTACAAAAATACTTAAGATTTTTAATTAGAATTTTAAATCTCTATATTTCTCACATCAAATGCTAACAATTAATTAATGTAGATTTTTACTATTTTAGATTCTGAGTCGCTCCGATAAATGTATTTATATTAAAATATTATGCGTGTTTGTGTGTGTATATGTTACAGTAAATGACGAAAAATAATAATTTACGTAATTTACCGGTAAATATCGTTAATATCCATTTTTAATTTATATGAGTAGATTTTTATGTCAATTACCGGGAATTTACGATAAAAAATTATACAAATGATTATTGTTGTATTTATATCATATTATATTATTAACTATTTATTTTCACATACATCATGATCCATGACATTTTAAATTACAAAGTTTACTTGAAGAACGACAAGCACATTTATTATTTTTACATTTAGTTTTGCAGTGACATCGTTGGTATCCTTGAGTGCCCGAAATACTGCTTAAACCAGCTGCCTCTCGAAGAGTTAGCTGTTTTTCTTTGATAGATTTGCGCAAAAACATATTTATACATAGTAGATACTAGAAATCTACCTAATGTAAAACCGTGCAGCAGAAAAACATAAAAGTTATGTTATAGTTGAATTTTAGTATTATACACAACATTTACCAATTTGTTTGGTGAATATCGCAATTAACCGGTAAATATCGAAAATCTCCATTTTGTACAATATATATTTACGATAATTCCCGGTTAATTACGTAATTTTCATGTGTTACATCATTTACCGTAACATATACACGATAAGTACCTACTCGAAAAAAAATGGTTAAATTTTAAACTTTGGAGGAGGTTTCTGGTAGAAAATTGGATTTAGTTTAGAGAAGTCAAAATTAAAAGTCCTCAATATTTTTCAAAACAACCGGCAAGACATAAAATAAAAAACATGAAGAAAAAGCGGTAATTTTTACTCAAATTCAGTTTTTGACAAAATTAATTCTGGTAGGTGTATAACTTGAAAAATAATACCCATAGATACTTTAAATTTTTGTAAAAGATTTTGATAATATAAACATAATATGATTTGAAAAATATTTTAACCCTTTTTAAGCTATTTATTATAAACATTAATAATTTTTTTTTTATATATAAACATCGTTAAATAATTATTTACTGGGTAAAAGTTTATAAATTGAATACAAAGTCTTTCATAACTTATAGATTTACCAATTAAAAAATATCAAAAATGTATAGTTTTTAATGAATTTTGCAGAAATATTTAAATTTAGAATTTCAACAATATTCGTAAATCTCGAAAATGTCGTAGTTAGAAATTTATAAATAATTTTCTTATTATACTTAAAATTTAAAAATTTAAAAATTTAATACCTATAATTTCTACTGAAAATAACTTATGTGGGATCTTATATTAAATGTTTAATAATTTTAATGGAGTGTAAACATTTTTATTGATATTTATAGGTAAAAACTAATAAAAAAATCGAAAATTACACATGCCTGTAAATAGTTCAAAAAGAGTAAAAATATTTTGAAAACTATACTATGTATTGAATCTACAATATAAATAATATTATAAACGTTTGGTGAAAATTGAAAGTGTCTACGGTTGTTTGTTTTTAAATTACGAAATAAAAAATAAAGAAATCAATTTTGTTGAAACTGGCTGGGTTTAGTTTTGTAATAATAAAATTGTAGTTAGTGAGAATTATTTATTTTTGATCCCTCAAAGTATTAACAAGATTAACTTTAATCCCAGCAATGATATTGAAGTTTAAGATCGATGTATTTTTACTTTAACAAAAATTCAAAAAAAATTATTATAAAATCCATACATTCATCATGGCTCTACTCTGAATCTAAATAAAACTGAATTAAAAAAGTACACATCATTATTTAGCTTTGTAACAATTACAGATATTTTTTAATGGACCTGATAGTTTGTTGACTATAGGAAATTTAGTCGACCCATTTTTTTTTGTAAGTGGTTTCCTCATGTATTTGAACATTTTTCGATCATTTCAAAAAGCTGAAGCCGGATACAAAAAAATCACTTCGCTAATTATTAATCGAATGTTGAGGTAAGTTGGAACGGCTAATTTAAAATTGGGTTCATAGCGCAAGTTTTTAGACCAGGCGTTCTTCAGGTATTGAGTGAGATATTTCGTACCGAATCTGTTTTTATTATTTTTAAAAACGTCTTTTACTCTTTTAATTCAACACTTTAAAATGATTTCGTTTTTAATTTTATAGTACAGGATTGTTTCATAGGTAATACTTGAAATATTATTTATAATAATATAAATATAATAAAAATATATTTTTTACACACGTTTTCATTTTGAATGATAAATGACTGACAAACACAAGTTATTCTTAATTTCAAAATAATAATGTATAATACAATTTGATATAATGAATAGATATTAGTAGATAAGTCACCTAAACAAAATAGAGTGCTGAGTGAAAAAATGAAAAATTATTTTAAGCTCTCAAAAATTATAGCAGTTTTATTCACACTTCGTCGACCCACCCCATCACCCACTTTAGAAATTAATATGGATAACATCTCCTGATCTCCATTTATAAATTATCTATGTGTTATCCTAGATACAAACTAATTTTGAATCCGCACATTTCTATGAAAATACAACAAGACCAACGACTAAAAATACTTTACCCCTTAATCAATCGTCAAACTGGCTTAAGTTGGAAATGCTCCCTATTTCTTTACAAACAAATTCTACAGTCTTTAGTATTCTATACTGCCCCCCCCATCTGAAGCTATTGTGCCAAAACCATATAAACAAAACTCAAGTTTTCTAGTTCAAAATACTACGAACAATCTCAAACGAGCCAGCGTTTGTTAGAAATGAAGCACTCCACACAGACTTCAAAATATACCCCCACATTTAAAACCTATATACAAAATTAATCTACCAACATTTTTAACCAACTTAAACACAGAAAAAGTTCACGCACTATTTCAAACTAAGTGACAAGCCTATTCTCCGTTCGTTCAAGGGTGGACGTCCGCATGATGCTCGCTTAACAACAATAATTATAAAAATAAATATGTATATATTTATAATTTATATTATATATTATATCCTATTCTATGTACTTAAAATTTATTATATATACCTATGTAAAAGTTTGCAAATAATTTTCATTATCAATTATTGTTTAATTGCCAAAAATAAAAACTGTAATCAATAAGTTAAATAACTTTGTCAGGAAAATTTTATAATAATTTTTGTAGATAACATATTTAACACCAAATATGTGATAGACAAAATGCTGGAATAGTATTTAAATTCTATATCCACAATTTATTGTATTATAATATTTATGTTATATGTATTGATATGTAGTTGAATTGATTTTTAGAATGTTACCGGCGTATTGTGCGATGATGGCAATCACGGCGCATATAGTACCACATCTTGGAGACGGACCAATTTGGCCAAAAGTAATATGGGAAGAAGCTGAAATATGTAAAAATTATTGGTGGACCAATTTGTTTTTCATAAGCAATTTTATTGATGTCAAATATGGAGTAAGGCATAACTAAATATTATTTTATTTTAATCGATTATTATAATATATAACACATATTATTATTTTTTGTTGACCTTTTCGCGTAAATATCAAGAGTAACTTTAGTGATTATATGAGTATAATTTGTAGAGTTTAGGTTAAATATTATAATATTATAGACTGCAACTAACGTGAATGTTAATTATTCATATCTGCAGATATAATAAATCGGTTGAATATGAATATTTTAAAATATTTTATGTCTATTTTATATGCCCAAATTTGATATTACAGTGCCTCGTAGTAAACTATTACGTATCATGTGACGTTCAGTTTTTTATTGTCGGAGGCATAATTGTTTATGTTTACACGAAAAACACTAAATATGGGATCAGATTACTCGCTACGATATTAAGTTTATCAGCATTCGTGCCGTTCCTAGTCACAATTTTGACAAAAAGATTTGGAATAGATATGCTTTATCTTCCGTAAGTTAAATATGATATTATTATAATTATTAATAATAGGTACATAATTACCTAAGAAATCGTAAACTCAAACAACTATAATAGTACCTTGGTCTATTTAAGCATGATAAATTTTTAGAAATTGAATATTACGTACTAGTTTAATGTGTCAAAGGAAGATTTTAGATCTACACTTATAACAAAAATTCTAGTTTAATGATTAAGCCACCGTTTCAAATGAAACTGATGATTTTAGCCAGATTTTAATGATCAAATTATTAAACTTTATTTAGATACTAAAATTGAGACATTTTCATATATTTTTGTCGTATTTATATAATTATTATTTATAGAAAATAACTTAATTATTAAATGTAAAACTTACTTCAGTTATTTAGAAAACTTCAGGATTTACATATCATTAAATAAGTCGTACAGATTAAGTTATATGCGAGCCATGCCGTTCCTTGGCGGTTTAACCACGAGCATTATCGTTGAAAAATTGAAAGAAAAAAAAATAAAATTCTCACGTGTAAGTACTTATTTATATTATTTATAAACGATCGTGATAAACTAATAAATTTAAAAAAATTGAACTTTATCAATCGTATATTTAGATCACAGTCTATGGTGGAACTTTGATTGTTTCCGTAATTTGTATTCGTGCCCAACTTTACGGTGCCATATTCTACACTTGGCAGAGACCTTATTATCCGTTGGAACATGCTTTGTACAAAGTTGCTAATAATTGTGTTTGGACGGTATGGTGCATGTGGTGTTTCATTTGCCTTTTCACGTCTGGATATGGTAATATAAATTAGATGATAAAAATAAGTGGTATATGTAGTAGGTAGTTTATGACGTGTTTCATTTAT
Source organism: Rhopalosiphum padi (assembly GCF_020882245.1). Taxonomy (NCBI): domain Eukaryota; kingdom Metazoa; phylum Arthropoda; class Insecta; order Hemiptera; family Aphididae; genus Rhopalosiphum; species Rhopalosiphum padi. The sequence goes on along the minus strand of NC_083598.1, from coordinate 16,864,949 downwards.
GTTATAGGTAATGTGTAAAACTGGGTAATACGTTGCCCAGGTATAGTGAAAAGTATATCGACTCTTATACATTACTTATGATTCTATTAGTAATATACAAACATAGCAAAGTCGTTTGTTATTTATTATGATCGAATAATAATAAAATAATATAATTATCATCGTATTAATAAATTGTTATTACTAGTGATTGTATTAGTACAGTATACCAACTGTCGACTGTATAGTTTGTAATTGGTTCACAGCTACTCATGGCAATGGGATAAAAAATATTTTTAAAAAGTATTCAAGTACAAAATTGTGTCGAAAACGGGGAACAGAAAAAAGTCCCGGAAAAAAGTACAAATTGAAATATTTTAAATACAACTTTAAGCTTTAACTTAACATTTTGAGCTACAACTTTTAAAAAATCTTCAATGACCTACTGCACTATACTATATTAATATTATACTATACAAGAGATCACCGTATTTTACTTTATTAAATTACGCTCTAACCGCCTATAATCTATATATATATAAATATGTGTGTATAATCTACTGCAGATCCTGTAAGTAAAAACTAAAAACAAAAAATTATCGGTTTTATTAACTTTATCATTGTTTTATCTACAGCTTTCCACAGCAACCTAACGTATATTAGGTATAAACTAGAAATCTATAAATGTATAATATTAAGTGAATAGTATATTTTATCATTTTATTTTTGGTTTTTTACACCAAATTAACATATTATACAGAGTAATTATAAAAGTTTATATCATAAAATATCATATAGAGTGATTATATAAGTTTTATTTAAAATATTCTAATTTGTACTCTCCCCCCCCGAGACTTTTTTTCCCGTAGACTTTTTTTCCGGATGCTTTTTTTCCTGATGCTTTTTTTCTGGGACTTTTTTCCTACCATCTTCGAAAAATATAGGAAATCTATAGGATCACGAAAGTATCAGGGTATAATGATATTAGATAATAATATACACAATGTGACAGAACAAAAATGAAAAAGAACATTTATAAAATACCTACCTAGTCAAATTGTAATAAGTAATGTTTTATCGGTTTTATTATGTTGGGGAATTCAATTTAAAAAATGCAAATTATTTTATAAAATAACATTCAACTATTTAATTATTTAACGCTTAGGTATTAATGCATCATTATACATCACGAACGAATTAAATTCGAACAATACGTGCATACCTATTACATAATATTGTACTATCGTAATAATTCATAATTATTAATGAGTAATAGGTTATAGGTAATATAATATTATTCAAACCTTGTATTGTTTTACAGGCCTCTTTTCATACGTACTTAACAACAAACTTGTTGTGGTTTTGGGAAGACTTTCGTATTCTGTATTTATGGTAAACATCACTGTTCTTATGATGTCTAAGAGTTCACTAAGATTGCCGTCTTACCATTCGACAAATTCCCTGGTAAAATCCATATTCCATTCATCGCTATATGGATAACGAATTGACGGTTTATATGACATTAAATTTATTGATACATCTTATGTGTTTTTAGACTGATATTTGGATATCTGATACATTTAAGTGTTATCTGTCGGCCTTAGCATTATACTTAGTGGTCGAAGCTCCATTCGATAAAATTATTAAACGATGGATTAGACGAAGGTAAATAATAATTAGGTATTCTATTCCGTATAAAATAATTTGTTTTTATAGTTAATTAAAAAAAAAAGTATGTAAATATGTTAAGCACCTTGAGATAAATGAATATATTTTAAATAGCTGATTTGGGAATGAAGAGATCCAACAATATTAAACTATTATTTTTATTAAATTAAATTTATAAACTATATAATATATTTTATTTTATCTTATATTTGAACAATATTAAAATTAAAATTAATTTGTACCTTTAGATAATAATTAAGTACGAATTCATTTTTATTTTAAATAGTATATGTTTAAACACTGTAGTTCAATAGTTCAGAGTAATTAGTCTATTATTAATATTTTAATCTTTAGTTGAATGTTTTTTATAGGTAAAGAAAAAAAACTACATAAATTGAAAAGTTTTTATGGTGCTTAGCTATTAGTGTTCAACGATGTTATATTGAAATGTTTGCAATTTTTTCTTTTGATTGTACCTACCTACTACTTACTGTCTAAGGAATCCAGTCTATTAAATAAAATAAAATTAATAAATAAATACACAACTTACTCGAGAATGTAACTTTTAATAATTTTTATTGTACTTCATAACGTATGAAATAATGTATATTTATTTTTAGTATAATTTTTTTACTTATTCTAATACATTAATAAAACTTCATTGTATTACAAAATATATATATTATATTCAGTCACCTTACATTGTTATTATTGTGTGAACTACTTGAAATTTATGGATAGAAAACTTATTTAAGAAACTATAAATGCATGTTGTCGTTTAAAAAATTAAACAAAAAACGAAAACGATAAAAAAGTTGTTTTGTAATGACTTTAAATTATCTAAAAGAAATATTTTCAAAAACGTTTGCGTTATCTGAAATGGTGAGTTAAATGGATCATACCGCATACATAAACCTTATTGTTCATATTCCATGTATGTAACTGTAAAATCTTAGCTTATTTTCATAATATCAGTTTTATTTATTTTTCATTGGATCTATCAAACAGTATTATTAAGCGACCGCTTCCAGCGAATTTAATGAAATATGTTTTTTTTTTTTTTTTTGTTACGCCTAGGTATTGATTAAAAATTGGAATGTTAAAATAAATAATTGTTAATAAATGAATAAATAAATGTTAATCCAAATATAAATCTCAACTATAAATCGTTCCATTTCCTCCGTGATATAGGGATTTCCGGAGTGCGTTCTATAATAATATATGTTATTCTACGGATAGCAATGATTATAGTGTTTATAGAAAGCGATTTACGATTTATTTAAATATATTCTTATTTTGATAATAATATTGTGTAGACGATGTACAAGATTAATAAATAATTATCGTTAATGGGATATTATTTTTTCTAATTATGTATCGTTAATTCGTAGGTATACCTATAATGTTTAGAATGTTTAGACAGTTTTTTTTCAAGGTAAAACCGTATTAGCATTAACTCAATGTTTGATATCTATAGTAAAGAATCAAAATTCCATATAGTGTGTTTATGTTCATAATCCGAATCTTATTATAAATTTATAATATATGGATACAGGTGACTATACTTAACTATATTATTATGGAGGTGTATTGTTTTCCTGTAAGTTTAACGTATATACACTAGCTGTAGCTATGAAACATTAATAAAATAATATTATTATTATAATTATTAGCTGTAACAGATATCGGTACTAGGTATTCAGAAAAAAGTCCCAGAAAAAAAGCACCGATATAAAAATACGAAAAAAATGCCCCGTACCAACTAAATACATAATACTTTATTTTATTTTACATTTTATAATTTTAAATTTTTAAACAATAGACCTATATTTCAATAATTATGTAACACTTTAAAACATATCTATATGGCTATAACCATAAATATAATATTATTTTATTTTAACTGAGATAAAATTAGTTATTATTTAATGTCATATAGATGTCTATTCAATTTGTCTTTTAAATCTTATTATTATTTATTGTACATCTACTACATATATATATATATATATATATTATATATCATTTTTTTTTTATAGTTACCTTATTAATAAAATAAATTTAGCAGGTTCCTAGTATAATAAATTAGGTGCATAATAATGTAATAAAATAATTTAATAATTAATGCAAATAACAATGATAGGTATATTATTTAATTAAATATTAATAAAAATATTATGTGCAAATGTAGTTTGTACACTATAAAGGGTATTATGTATTTAGTTTGCACGGGGCTTATTTTCCTAGATTCATGTACTATATTGGTACTAATTCATCAAGTAGATAGAGTATATCGATATAATATTATAGTGTTATTATCGTTTCTACGTAAGTATACGACTTTGATTTGATTTCAGTTATACGTATAGTGGTTTTTACTGGAGCGGTGCATTAAAACGATCGGGTTTAGTATTTTTGTGTTTTTAATTAACATTTTTTATATGCCCAAAGTAAAAACTTCAAACACTAGTCATATCAAGAGCTATCAAGACTCAAGAGCTCTACTTATATCTGAAAATATATTTTCTTCGTATGGGAATATATAGTTTTGTAAAAAATGTGATGCGAAGGTTACGCGTGAAAAACAATTTACTGTTTCCATTATTAAAATCATTAAACATTTTAGTTAGATATCAAATTACTATTCAAAATTAACACACCATTTTTTTTTCTGTTTACATACAAATGTTCATTTCATAACAGGTAATTTAAGATATAGCCGCATTTATTTAATAGGTTTTCAAAATGTATAATTGTCTGGATAATTTGGGTTTACCGCGAAACTTCCTACGTAGGTACCTACGTATTTCCTGCGCTGGCGTGCAGTGTCTCGGCGATCTTGGCAAAATCAACTCCTCGAGCAATCGTATCTACTTATTATCAGCGTCAGAGCAATTCAACCCCGGATTATGTGTTGAACTCCGCCCACCTACCTATAACCGTAGACGAGCTTGTATCGACAGATTCACTTATTTACGCATCATGTTATTCTATCATATATATTACGACCGCGTATATGATGACAAGTCCATAATATTATCGTGAGTGTCATACATTTTAAAGCGCTAGTAGATTTTCGACGATTTATTATTTTTTTTATCCAAACGCCCAATGTGGTCTTATTTGAATCGTCAAGAATTTTCAATACAGTAAATCAGTAGACGCAATTTTTGGTAGTGTACGAGTATTTAATTTCATATAACCGGGCATCGTTCGCCGTATACAATATCGGTGTTTATTCTCACCGGCTGTCATCCTGACATAAAGAAATTCCTTGGCGGTATACATACATTATTTAAATACAACCGCGTAAAATATAGTCCAAAGGAACGATCGTTGAAAGTGCTGAGAACAAATAATTTATAATATTATTATAAAAATCAGAATGTCGATCACGATCTCCGTCGGATTGCTCGCGATACTGTTAGCCATCCGATCATCCGATGGGCAATTCGAACCCACAGCCGCTGTCGCTGATGGTCTGCCGGGACCGTGGATATCCGAGCTGTTTTACCAGGCACTCGCCAACTTCACCGTTCGGAACGTCGGCAACTCCGCTTGTCGAATCCAATCTGACTTGTACGACAGACATTTGCGGAACCACACCAGTTGGGCGGTCAGAAGTGAGTATAAACGTTTTGGTTACATTATTATTCGACTTAAAGTGAATCATATTAAAATTAAATAAAAATTTATCAACCTGAAATGTTTTTCGTGTTTAAAAATAATGATATTAAGTTAGCAAAAACCTAAAACAGATCACCAACCAATCACGTTGTAACTTGTAGGATGGATATTTTTGTAGTTAATAGTTTTTAGATCTCTTTTAATAAGTTATATAAGTATAATAAAACTGATTGCTAATTCATCTATCGAAATTCCGAAAAATTGTTTTTTTTTTCTTCAAATGTTGGTACCAAATAAATATTATTTTCGATAACAAAAATAAATTACATTCTTACAAATATCAACAAAAAGACCTGTTCCAACTTAGTAAATTGTTACTAAATATTAGATAATATTTATGATAAATTTAAAAAATTTAATGTTACAGATTTTTTTTTTTAAAAGCTATTACATACAATTTTTATTGATTACTAATAACAACATTCAAATTAAAAAGTGTTATGTATTTTCCATATTATTTAGGACGATATGTGACATTTATTTTACTAATAATACCTTCTTTAACCTGACTCAACTCATTTAATATGGTGATACTCGAATTACCTCCCAAATTTAGTAGGTAACCTTTTTTTTATTTAAATTGTCTCCAGTTACGTGTAATATCAATTATTATATCGATTTTCGTAATGTTCAAAAATATTATTTTTAAGACATACAGTATTTCCCAGACCGATTAAATTGTTGAATGCAACAATCTTGTCGATCACTGATTATCAGTTAAAGATTATAGTCCATCATTTTTATAAACTTACGTTTTTAACTGTAAAACTGAATAATATTTCATCTAAATTATTTTATGCATTGATTATTTATTATTTATATTATTATTAATTATTACTGCTGAGTCGGTCTATTTTATAAAATATTATTATAATTTATTAACATTTAGGGAATCTTAAATGACATTAAATCAATTGACTCAATTTTCTCAGTTTATTAGTTTATTTAATTTATAAATATTTCCTATAATATGTAAGATTACCTACATTTAAATCGATTAATTATAGTTACCTATCGGAGGCGATTCCACTACAAGATGGTCACTGCCTAACATAGGAGACAATGGTACAAAGAGAATGATATTTTAGAAATCGGGAAGCCATTCGTGTAACCTTATTAAAAATAATTTACGGAAGGAAATTTGAGGGTCAGATGAGAGACAATTCGTGAGCGCCCTTTATACGGTCTTTGATCGATACGTAACAGCTAGTCTCCGATCAATTAATTTGGTATTCCTAAATCGATTTCCGCGAGTAATAATAACTATAAAATGATTATTTTTTCTCTATCATTGTAAATCATATTTATTTCGGATTCGTTTTATGTTATATTTGTGGGATAAAATTCAAAACACTGCAATCTATTTTCTGTATTTATTACTTTTTTGGTACTAACCACCTGGTAAGAAAATGGACAATATATGAGTCGTATAATGTATTCGATCATTAAAACTCGTTGCTGTTGACATTCGTAAAGTAAATGCATCCGTGAATAGTTTAATCAAAAATAGTATGACAACTTTGCAGATTATATTTAATAGCATATACTAGGCTTACGACACTGCGTGGTTTGGCCGAATTAGGCGATTACGGCCTTAACGCTACGGCAGTACGTTTCCGTAACTTCAGTAAACAACTGATTAGCTGATCGAGTGTCATTTCTATATTTTTCCATGATTTTAATGTTGTATATTAAATGTATACATTGTATTAACTTATTTTAGGACTTGAGATATTTAAAGATATTTGAAATTTTGGATTAGTTTTTTTTTTTTAATTTATTTAGGCTGATAAAACATTTTCTTCTCGATCAAAAAGATTAAAAATATTTGATTAATTTTATACTATTATCTATTTATATCACAAACTTATTCATATCGTACCTACTGTGGTGTGTTAGTATTACTCAAAAGTTAGGTGTATAATAACAAAATATAATATACATAGAATGTGTACATAATAACATGGTGTAAATATAAATTAATTTAATAAATGTAATATTGTCTGTAAAAATTCAACTTACCGTATTACTGGAAGCAAAATAAATAACTATACTGCCATAGTTATACCTACTTTCTTAGTAGGTAATATAACTAGATTCACGGATCACCATCTTTGCTCAGAATCGTTTTCCCTTTGCAATGATTTATTATTTAATTCAAATTTAACACATGCATTACACTCACTTATTCAATGATGAGAAAAAATCGACATTTATACTACACTGCAAAAAATGTATCTCTTCTGTGTATTTATTTGGTATTTATTTAAACGAAAAATAATGATTTTGTCTTCGAAAAATGTTAGTTACTTTTTTGTAATTCAGTGAATATAAATGATAAGGACTAAACATTTTTTTGAATTTTATGGAACTTTATTAACCAGAATTATTTATGAATCTGTATTTATATTTATTATAATTATATGACTAATATAACACCATTCTACGAAAAATCACGTCGGTATTGACTTATAATTTATATAATAATATAATATTAGAAATATTAGAAATTCAACCTATTAAATTAAGAATATAACTACCTATTACTATAAAAATAATATTAAAACCAATTATTCTCAGAAATTTTTCTCTTTTAATTTAAATAGTGTTTTTTTATGTATATCTATAATGGTTTATCATTAAATTCAAATTGAACATAATATCCAGCAATCGAACTGCTCTCTTCACATCTGCTTATTATTCTACGTGTGAATATATTGTAAATTTGTAAATACTAAATACCTTATAAAACAAAAATATATATCCACCATTTATATATATTTTTGGCTAATCAATCATTTTCTACAAGCCTAAAATAGGTTCACGATCTCACTCAAATTATAATGTACGATTTTTACTCTTGAAATATTATGCAATATAATAAATTGGAAATAAAATGCAGTAATTCCTCGTTATCCGCGGAAGAGCCAGCGATAAAATTGTATTAATACGGTGACATTTTATCGTTATTATATGAACCCCATAGATAATTTTTTTTAGAAAATTGTAAATAATTGTTGTTACATCGTTAAATATAACTAAACAATTATGTTTGTATGCACAGATAGATATCTATCAATGAGGTTTTTTCTTTGGCCAACCAACTGATTGAACAGTATATGGTCTCGTGATCCGTGGTTTCGATATCCGCGCAACTTTGCTGGAACGTAACCCCTGCGAACAATGAGGGATTACCGTACCCATATTATGAATCTTATAAAATATAAAATAGATAATAAATATATTAGAATTCTTCGGTGTAATAAATTATAGAAAAATAAATTATGATGATTAGATTCATTGCGTTTTATTAATTTAAATAATAATATATTATCGTATTGAATTTTTTTATTTAATCGTAGGTAAAAAAGTTTATCATTTTTTTATCATTTCAATGTAACGTTATAGACTTGTGCATAATTGCATGTTGGTCGATGGTCGTTGGTATTTCACAGAAATTCACCGAACACTACGCATATGTGTATATTAATTTGATTGTTTTTACACTGTAAAACCAGTTTGGTATAATTCCAGTGTATAATTTTTCAGTTGGTAAATACACCACTTTTTCACAATGACTAAGCATGCTTATTATTATTGCTTATTATTATTTTTACTTTAATAATAAGCACATTCGAATTCTGGTTATGTAGCTTTTAATTATACTTATAAACTGATATCATATTTTTAACTATTTAGACTTTTTATATAATTTTAAGAGTTTCCTGTGGCGATATAAACTTATATTTTTTAAATGAGTTGGAAGTTTGAACCAACTGTTTTTACTATAAATTGTTAAGTAGTTTTTGAAAATGTTGATGAATCTTAATTAAAACACGAACTGTTCATTTTTGAGTTATTAAAATGTACATAATTGATTAAGGATAATAGTCTTTAAAAATGGTTTATAAGACTATAGAAAACATATTATTGGATCTAGTAGGTATATATTGTACACTAAGTTTTTATAAATCATAAAATGATAGACTAAAAATAATTGTATTAAATATTTTCAAATCATTGTAGCACTCTAATCCTTTTAACCTATATTGTTATGGTATTATACTCTTATGTACCTATTATTCTTGGTATACAATGTTAAATAACTCAAACAAAGTTTAAAGTTATTAAATATATTTTACATTAAAACAGCAGGCATTTTGAAAAAATAGTAAGTAGTTCATAAACGGGCTACCCCATTGCAAAGAGTCTAGTCTTTTTGCAAAAAAAACTAATTTTCCATATGGCCTACGCCCTACGACATACACAATGCGTATATGTCATAATATGTCATATTAATCATTATATTTTAATAACATTGTACTAATATAAATGTTTTGTTTAAAATTGATGTACCTACTAATAACATTTTCTTATTTGGGATTTTATATTATATAATTAAAAAAAATAATTTAATAAATGGACCAGGTGCTGTAAAAGTATTAAAATGTATGATATTTTTAATTTTCACGTAATCACATGAGCGATTCATTTAATGCTATAGGCCTATATGGCTATATGGCTATATAATATATTTAATATAGTTTATAATGTATAATATGTATGTATAAAATAATAACTATATTCCGTTTCAAAAGGGAATATAATACCAGATCTGCGCATCACAAATGACGCGCGATCCCGCAACTTAAGGGTTTCAAAAAAAAACTGGTTGCCGCCTAGTCCCTAATTATATTCTCTTTCGAAACAGAGTATAATAATAAAATAAAATATACGTATAGGTACACACAAGAAACATTATTGAGGGTAGCAAAAAAAAATTTGAGTCGGCAATTCATAGTTCTACCCCCCCCCCCCCCTCCCCATGAAATATTGTTCGGGACGTCCCTGTATACAGTACCTAACCTATAACTTTTTTTTGAACTGTTAGCAACGGTTTTTATAAGACAGTGTCTTTGTCAAAACTAAAGCTTACCTCGTCTCACCATCGATATCTAACGAGATCTCATCAAAACCAATAATGACAAACTTCCAAACATTATCTTAAAAAACGAAATCGATTTTGTTACACTCAACAAGATCTAACTAGCAAGGTGAGCCAAGAGGGTTTCACATGCAAAACTAATAGATCTAATTTTATCGTACGGACAAACACACGAGCCAAGTTCATGGCCGTTCAATTTTATCAAGTAGACGTAATTTACAAATACCAAATATAATTTATATTTCCTCTGTTCCTACCAACCATTCCAATACTACCTCCACTATTCCACTCGAAACGTGGAAATCGTAAAATGCCTAAGCAACCTTGGGCATAAAGTTATAATTATGTCAAAAATATCATACCGTATAAACAAATTGTCACTTCCTTTTTTTTAAAATTAGACCAGCTCAAAAACATACAAAACTATTGTCACCACTCCCCATCATTTCCACACCATAACACACATCATAATATCTTCCATGAATCAATGATTTAATAATTGTAAACAAATTTCTGAAATTTATCGTAGCATTATGTAATATGTTGATATATTTCGGTTATAGCTTATAATAATAATAAAAAAAAAATTTTCTCGAGATTCTAGAAATATAAGATTTTTACAAACATACACACATACTTCTCCTCTACATAAAATTATAGGATAATTAAAAATAAATAAAAAGCTTAAATGCACAATATACTATTATTGAAGATATAGCATTATTTTATCTTAGTATTTTGGACCGGGTTTGCCTTCAAATATGGTCAATATTTTTTGAAAAAAATTATAAATTTTCTTTTTAAATTTACCTTTATAAAATATAATACTATGCTTTTAAATATTACATTGTATCAAATAATTATAGCCTTATAGATATATAAAATAATTTATAAATTATCGTATTATATCAGAAATTGTTACTTACAGCATTCTTTACCTACAGTTAGGCGGCCTTAACTTTATCAATAATTTTGGCCTCAAGTGAGCGCTTTTTTTCTGGTCTTATATCAGGGCCGGATTAAGGTTTTTTCCGTCCAAAGGCTGAAATAAATTTATCACCAAAAAAAAAAAAAAAAGTTATTTCGTTTCGATCGTTAAAATTTGCCGCCATAGGCTTTAGCCTAAACAGCATAAGCGGTAATACAAGGTCTTATATTCCTATTCTTATTATGTTATATATTTGGATTTTTTGTTTAAACAGATATTAAATTGATTATAATTTAATTCATTTAATAACCTAATAATTTAGAAATACTTTTAAAATTTGTAAGGTAAATTAATATTTGCAAGCAGCTCTATTACAGTAGTACCTAACCATAGAAAGATATAATAATGAATATAAAATGCTCAACCCCCCCCCCCACTGTAAGAAATTTCACAAAATTACTATTTATGATACTTATATTTGCATAACAATATTATATTAATAACATCGTATGACGTATATAATAACTTTTAAGTATCTCGTAATTTATCATATTTCCAATATAGTATATATTATTATATACATTATACATGTGTTTGAAGTGCGAACCGTTATTTTTCAGTGGCAGAGTCCTGGGACCGATATCCGATCGGCATACTAGCGGGCAACACATACCACATGGGAAATTACGACGAATGCGTGGACGTACGTTATCCAGTGATTGGACAATATTGTTTGTCTGAAATAAAACTAATACCTCCGACGGGTAGAGATTACAATTTCAACAGAACGGAAGATCTAGACGATTTCGGCAACAAAAATGCGTGGAAAACAGTACTCGGAGTACGTATACCTAATAAAATATTACACATGGTGTATCAGGACTATTTAACAAACATAGTAACATATTTTTAATGGAAGTTTGTTAAATAGTCTTGTTACACCTTATATACCTATTATATGATTTTAATAGTATCAATATAAAATATATAGAATAGTACCTACATAAATATATCGTAATATTAGTTATTCGTCTAATATAGCCTAGCCAAATCATTAGACACAACAGGGCCTTTCAAATGTTTTATGGCAAAATATTGGTATATATTACTAACTGGTTTATTACATTGAATAGTGAGTTGTATATAGACATTAAAATGAATTATAAGCACCGGGATTTAAAATATATGAATAAAAAGTACAATAAACATATTTAAAAAACAAAACTAATTATCATTTATTTTCAAAATTAATTGGCGGAAAAAAATGCGAATATTCATTAAAATGTTAATATTATTTTTTAAACAATAATTTTTACTTGCGATGTCTTTAAATTACTTAATTCATGTACTGTCTATAAATTGCTCAAAATGTATCAAATATTTCAAAAATTATATACCTATAATGAATATAGAAAATTTTATCATAAGTATTTGGTGAGTAGTCAATAACCCATAATTATTCATTTTTAAATTAGAGCAAAATAATAAAATTGATTTTGTGTAAAAATTCTAGTTTTTCCTTAATTTTTATTTGGTTTTTTGTTTTTTCAAATTATTAAGACAGTTTTATTTATTAATAATAAAATAAAATGATTTTTTATATATATTTTTATTACCAATATTGGACTTTACTTTACTGTCGATAGTCAATAACTTAGACAGAACTTAAATTTTACCAATGCACTTTGTTCTTTTACCATAAAATATTAAATGTATACCAACAAAATATTGAAATGTTCAATATTTTCATTTTTTTAAGGGATAAAAAAATAAAAAAATAAAGAATTAATTTTTTATTTTGATAAACTGTTGGTAGACTAAAAAATACTTTGCATTTTTTTTATTTTTGTTAGCTATAATTTTAATTTTGGATCTCTAATATAATAGTTGTCATATTAGAAAATTAATTATTTACGTAGACCATAAAGGCATAAATATGTCCTGTATGATATTAATTTAAAATATGAAAATATAAAATACCTACATATTACTTGGTTATTTCACTATTTCAGTGGGGCAATTATCCTGACCAAGTGCAACGAAACAGTTTGAATTTAGGAATATGTATTCCAAATTCTTGTTCGGCATTAGATCTACAAACATCGTTGCAAAACAAACTAGACGCAGTATTTGCGCCAGAGGAATTCAAAACCGTCGTAAGAGTAGACCCGATTATGTGCACTGTCAAAGGAGACATGTATCCTCACGACACGCCGTACTACTTGACCAGGTCATTCATCAATATTTATAATATTATATTTTATATTAGTTCGCTATTTAGGTATATTATACTGTTTTACATTTTGATATCTATAATTCATATTAATGTTATAAATTTGAATTTGAGTTTTTAAGTTAATAATTTTTTCTCTTAAAATATGTTAAATAATATAGCTGATATTTACGATAATTTTAACAACCGTAAAATAAAATCTGGTTAGTGGTTAAGTTAAAATTCAATTACTCGTCCAACATCCATATATTATGTAGTACTATGATAAGTTGTCATTGATAACCATAATTTAGCGCCTCTAATGAAATATCCAAATTATTTTAAGCCCCGAGGCAATCATATTATGCATTCTTATCACGAAATATACAAATCACGCGACTGAAATGAAGATAAACTAACTAGAATTTAAAAGAGAGACACTTAAAAGCGGAAGAAAACAGTTTATACATGTTTATGTATGTGGTTAGTGAAGGGTGATCTCTGTGATCAAGTTCGGTCTCGTACAATTGATCACATAACGATAATAATAAAATAAACATAAAACGTAAATTTTGGTATGTAAATTAATAATTATATACAATGTTATTTGATTTACACGTTGCAGAATGCTACAATGAACAACGCGTTTGGAATTTTATCCGATCTCCTAGAAATATTTAATTTGAAATAGATAAGAACAATGTGTTTTGTAATTAAATTATAAATATGAATGACAAAAAATTTCAAACAAAATATACAATAACCACTATTCCTCTTCCCACTTATTACTAATACGTATAAACTACAAAGATTAAAACTGTTTGTATTAATAATAATATATTGTTTCAGCACGTTATTTTTACTGATATTTTTGATTTGTTGCGGCACAACCTTCTACCATTTTATTAGAATATTAAACTGTACAAATTCAAAAGAAACCAGTAAGTGATCGTAATTGCAATTTGATTTATTTTTATTTTTTAGTTTGACTATTTGTTTAATTTTACAAAATGTACATATTGTGTGTAATTTATTTTATTATACCAACAGGTGAAGGTTTAAATTCATTTTGCAAAATATTTTCTTTTATTGAATCAATCAAAGCATTGTTAAAATACGATAAAGACAACGAACTGAACGCATTGTATGGTTTTAAAGTTTTAACGATGTTGGCCGTTTTATTGGGTCACAGATTATTTTATTTGTTAGGTAATCCTATGAGTAACCCCAAACTTGTCGAAAGTGTAAGTCACAAAATTATTTATACATTAAAATTAACTATAAATTAATATGTTAGAATTAAATTTACGTGGCATATTTGAATTCGAAATCAACGAGCTCTCGTTAAAGTTACTCACCTTTTCAGTATAGGTTCCAACCGGCGATAGTAGTCCCAACATAGGAACTTTATTATTAAATAACTGCATCTTGAAAGAGAGTTATTCGAAATAATTTTTACTACACTAGCAAATTATTTTATACAAGGATTTTGGAGTATTCATTACGTATTATTTTGTTTGATGAACGTATTGTTTACATTACATATATGTTACGGAAAAGTGAACTATCGGACAATCTGCATTGTGGTACTGTCCGATTTTAATGAGCAATGTAAACAAAATTATACATTGCTCGAATTATATAGAATAGCCTAGTGTATCTTGGAAATGTAAACCACAGAGGTTATTTTGCTACTTTACCTATGTTATATTATACGAGTAATTGGGCAATTCTATAAATTTGATCATTAATTATATAAATACTATAATAAATTAAGAACATAAAATTGTTATTATTAATAAAGAAAATTCTTAGATGTCACTACTAAACATTTATCATGATTACATAAAAAAATTATTTTAGTACAATTATTATTGGAATAACATTTAGAATTACATTTTTTCCCTGCCACCTTACATTTACATTTATTATTTGAGCGTTTTAAAGTGCAATTACATCTATCATACATGTGTCCTCTTAAATAGTACTAACAACTTACTCACAATGTCATGGATTATCATGAATTGTGATAATGTGATAATTGTACCATAGTTATATTAAAATATGCCATTTCCCACAATAATATTATTAAGTATATTATTATTAAAAGTAATAACTAACAACGTATCATATTGACCGATAGTCTATTTTTGCCGTAACAAATATTATATGTGGTGTAGAGTCACTTATAGAAAATTAGAAACATCATTACATTCAACCAATCTATGCAAAAGAATTCTCCCCGTTGTCCGTTGACCAATTAATTAATCTACAATTAGAAACATTTTTATCTGCCAACTCCATCGCATGTTCAACTAAAATATTCTCCCATGTTTGTCTATTTCATAATAATATGTAAGACATAGGTACTGCCTATATTTATAATTTACGATATTTATTACGTACATCTACCCAGATTTTTTTTGTCATCACTATCGCCGCTATAATACATTTAAAGTTTTTATGTAAACATTATCTAAATAATACGATTTTCTCAATATGAATTAAACTGATATTTCTGTCACCAAATTGCATACTATAATAACTTTTCAAATAAATCATTTTAACGTATTATCCTTAGACGTAAACTAATTAAAAAAATATAATATGATCGTGAATAAATATTTTTTAATAAACAATTGGTAAATATATTTTAAATAAACGTATTAAATAATTAATTAATCATTTCAAAAATTACAGATATATCTCAGCGGGCCAAATATTATATTGACTAGTACGAATTTGGTTGATCCATTTTTTTTCATGAGTGGTATCCTAATGCAGCTAACTATTTATAAGTCATGTCAAAAAGTAAAATCCGGATCGGTTTTGAAAAAAATCACATCGCCTATTATCCACCGAATTTCCAAGTAAGTAACAATAATGAATTTAGATGAGAGAAAAATGTCATGAGCTAGTTTTAAAATCATACAATCAAAATTATCACTTTTTTGTGTGACACACACAGGGCGCAGTTAGTGGAATATAATGAACTGTAAAAACCATTCTTTATACTCAATAGATCACCTAATAACAGTAATAACCTACTAAAAAGTTAATAAAATAAAATAAAATATACATAATATATTATATACTGTATAGTGTATATGTTACGGGCAAAGTAGGAAATCCGGGTATTGTTATACAATGCCCGGGGCACTGTGCACAATGTCCCAACATTTTGGGCAATATAATAATGATAATTTTAATACTCGAATTGTTCATATATTGGCCGGGCATTGTACGAGATCTACTTACTAAAAATGCTAAGTTGACATATTGTAAACTAATATTGTTGAATCATTCTGTAGAATGTTACCGGCGTATTGCGCAATGATGGCAATCACTGCGCATATCGTACCCCACCTAGGAGATGGACCGCTGTGGCCACAGAAAACATGGAACGAAGCAGAAATTTGCAAAAATTATTGGTGGACCAATCTGTTGTTCATAAGCAATTTAGTCGATATTAAATATGAAGTAAGACGAGACCATATTATTTACTTTAATCGATTATAGACTATACAACTAGCATATTTAATAATAACAAAATTATAAATCGGACATTTTTGTATAATACCAATTATATCACTTATATTTTATTTATTATATTTCTATGCACTCGTATTTTATTTCTAATTTATGTGTTTAAATATAATTATTCAGTGTCTCATAGTAAGCTGGTACGTGTCATGTGACGTTCAGTTTTTTATAATTGGAGTCATAATCCTTTACGTTTACACTAAGAATACCAAATACGGAATCGGATTACTCGGTACAATACTGAGTTTATCGGTAACCATACCGTTTCTAGTAACGATTTTGTCGAGAATAGACGGAATAGATAAAATGCAGCTTCCGTAAGTCAAATTTACAATCATTAATATTATAGGTACTTAATACTCTATGAAATTATAAATAAATACTAACAGTATTGTCGTATTAAATTAGTTAATAGAAATTTAAAAATTAATTTAAAAAATATATAAATACTATGCGATTAACAACAGTTGTTTTAAATATTTTTTGTTAGGTTAATTTATATAGTAAATACTAATAAATATTACAGTTACAAGTTATCTGCATAGTAATGAGTAATAAGACGTCATCTTCACATACTCAGCCCTAGTAATAGTTTTTTCATTGTATTGTTAAATAATTTCTATACTATGGACGCAATTTACCATACCCATTAAAGACCCCGAAATATTCCGGGCGCATTTACTATACCTATTTTAGAAACCAAAAAATCCTGGGCACAATTTACTATATTTTTTTTACTACCTGCTCAATGTGGGCGCAATATACAAGCGCCCATTGTCGTACACATCATGCAATGGCTGGACGTTTAGAATAGGTGTCTCGGTCTCCGATTACCAAACCGTCAAACAAGTATAGTATCGATACCAGCAGTAAGCGCTTACCTACTCAACAATCGTGTTCTCTTTAACCTTGACAAAATCGTACTATTTCTCAACTGTTCACGATAACGAGTACTAGAAGAGAAATTAAGTATTATAGTGTCTTACTATATTTTACTAAAGTGTTTCTTCGACACACACGTTTTGGTGCGTCGTGCGTACTTTGAAATGAGAAAAAAAACAAATAGTTATTAATCGAAACATAATAAATATATAATAGCACAAAGGAAACAATAATTAAAAGATGTTAAAACAATTTGTATCTTATATATACATTACTAAAAACAAGACGTTCCGATGTATTTTGGTTTTAATTATAATTATTAACTAATTTATTAAATATTAAACTTATTTCAGATTTTTAGAAAATTTAAGAATTTTCATATCTTTAAATAAGTCATATAGATTGAGTTACATGCGAGCAACTCCTTTTTTCTGTGGTTTAGCCGCGGGCTTTATCGTGGACAAGTTGAGGAAAAATAAATTTAAATTTTCACAAGTAAGATCATATAATTACTTTACAAACGTCCACATTATGTTTATTGATATAGAGTGTATCGAATTTCATTGATTTTTTCTATAGATGACAGTATACTCCGGAACATTCGTTGTTTTCATGATTTGTATTTGTGTTCAGCTTTACGGTGCCAGATTCTACACTCGACAGATACCTTATTATCCCTTGGAACATGCTTTATACTCAATTATCAGTCATTGTACGTGGACGGTACCAAGTATGTGGGTTGCCGTTTGCCACTTAACGTCTGGATATGGTAATATAAACTTTATTAAACAAATAGGTTTTAGATAGTTTAATGTTTAATATGCCTAATATTTTAATAAATCGGTTATAATTTTCGGTAATAAAGCTTCCGAGTATTTCGTTTGTCGCCTACGTAACCGTATTACCACCCGTCATAATCACTTGTATTTTCTCTAGAAAATTCTCAAAAAAACAAAAATAGTTTGGAAATTATTCGTTAGGAGTGAGCTCGTTTTATAAATGAATATTTTATTTTATTAGGTATAATTATGTTAATTAACTGTATTGTAAATCACAATGAAAATTTAGATTTGATATTATTATAATGTTATAACAGCCCTCTATGTTTAACATCGTCTATGATAACTTGGAGCAACCGTCTAAATAACCTAAACTTTATGAAATACTTTAAGTCTTTAAATAATGTTGTATTATTTTATACGTGTAATTATATCATCATAATAAATCCCAAACTAAACGAAAAGTACAAATTTTATAGATCCAATTTAATACCAAAAGTTTAGAAATCTCTCTTGAAATTGAAAATTGGAGCATTTTTCTATTGTAAAAAGTGTCTTAAGACACAAAAATAATATAAAAGTACACATCGTTGTAAAATCAATATACAACACTTCGTTAACCGTTAAAATTCTTTATATCCGGCAATTTATTTATTTTTAACAGGACCCCTTACAATCTTATTTAACAATAAACTAACTGTGATTTTGGGAAGACTCTCGTACTCTGTTTTTTTGGTGAATCTCACTGTCATGATGATGTCACAAAGTTCACAAAGAATGCCAGTTTACTTCTCGGCAAAATCAGTGGTAAGTTGAAATTGTTGTGTTGATTTTATTATTATCTATTATGATTTATTCACTATAGGTTTATTAGCTGTTGACGAGTGACCAGGTGGATAATACATAATATCTATAATATCGGATATTACTTATTTTATATTTACAGATTAAACCTAGTACACTTTTTTTTATTAACTTATATTTTTTTCACGATCCTCTATCAGGTTTATTGGGGAAGTGTCATTTGTTGTATTATGTAAAAATTAATCTATGTATTTTGTTGTTTTGGACATATAAATAAATAAATACATTTTATTAAACTCGATGTGTTATGAAATGTATAGCTATTATTATTTACTTATTATATTTAAATCAGTAGCGTATCCAAGGGGGGCGCATAGCCAAGATATTTGTAACTGTATTTAAATACTGTCTAAAAAATAAAATATATTTGTATCTATATCTAAATACTAATTAAAAGTATCTTACTACAATTCTGACTATATGGTATGAAATTCATTCATTTTTAGATCGATGCTTGGATCTATGATACAGTTAAGAGTTATCTGATGGGCTTAGCGTTATACTTGGTTGTCGAAGTGCCGTTTGCTAAACTGATTAAACCATGGATTTAACAAGAATAAACATTATAATCGTTTTATCATGTTTAAATAAATCAGTTCGTGGTAAGTACAAAAATGTTTGAAAATTTAAATACGTTGAAATCAATTGAATAATCTTAAACGGTTGATATTGACCATTTCTTGTAAAAAATATTTATTTATTTGAATGAAAGTGACCATCCCCACGGTTTACTTGGTACTAGGTACTATATAATAATATTATTCCTGCTATACATTAAAAATTGTTTTATTTATATTTTTTCATATATATATTTTATTTTTATTTTATCTTATATTAAAAAAATTAAGTAATTTTAATACATAATCTATATTATAATTAAACTATATGTATTTAATTTCTAAATTTGTTTAGGTTTAGAAGAGTACCTATGATCGCATTTTTCAATGGAGCACTACATTGAAAATCTCATCATAAATACTGAGCCTTTGAAGGAAAAATATACATTTAATTTATAACAACTGTAGTTAAGTGTTATTAAAAAAAATAATTGATTACTTACAGCTAGTGTTTACATTGTACACTGCATGTTTATTTATTTTTTTGTTAACCACTTTTTTAAGTTGGTTTGACCTAAACTATTATTTGTATAATTTTATTTTATTTAAAATATTTTGTTTTCTATCATTAATTTAAATAAATTATCATATAATATGTATAATAAAAATTGATCATATAGTATATGATACATATTATGTACACATTCTCTGTATACAAGTTCATTTTGCATTATTAGTAGACTTGAAATTAAAATTTTAAAATGTCTTCAATAACCACACATGCATGCGAAAAATATAAAATATGTGCCTACCAATTACCAACTTTTTATATCACTTTTAAATCACAAAATAGTAACATTTTTAAAAATGTAGATAACTAATACATGATGATACCTACCTTAATTTTATTAGGAATAAATAATGACGGATAATGAGAAATAGCGAAACATGCGTATGTTACGAGTATCAACCTTTCAATAAAATTTCAAGTCACTATTACACCTAAGCTGAAATAGATTCAGAATTGTTAGGGATGAAGGATGAACTATTCATCAGTCACTTTACCAAAAAAAACTAAAAAATATTGTTTCTATACCAATTGCGCTCAAAATAATTTACAATACAGAAGGAAAGTATATTAGTTATTTATAATAATTATTATTTATTATATAATAAATGAAATCATTAACCGATTTTCTTGTGAGTGTTAATACATAATCTAATAGAAATAAATAAATCATTTTTTTTTGCATTTCAACTTTTCCTAAAATATAAGAAGAGCAATTGGTATACTGACCCTAAACATAAATTGTGTTAGGCGCAATTGGCCCATGCCCAATTATTCAATAGCTGCATACTACTTAGTGCGTGTATTCCAAAAATGGTATAGTGTATTCTGCAGACAGTAAATTTGGCAGGTAGTTATGTTTAATATTCAGTATACAACAATAGTTATTATTCAACATCGATGTAATTAAAATTATAATTATAGTAACATATGTTAATTTTTATTACCATTGATTTGAAAATGATATGTGTTGTTATAAAATGTTGTATGAAACACTTTTTTAAAAGACAAAATGCTTTGATCATCAATGTCGATGGAGGTTTATTGTGTGAAATTGGATCTAGTTAGTACTTCAGGCCTCTGGGAAGTCGACAATTAAAATGTTTAATATTTTTTTTTAATAATCGGGAAAAACTAATAAAAAAATTCGTTATCTCATCAACATTTTTATACTATTATTAAAAATAATTGTTTGGTTACCTTCTTATCATGGTAAAGTTAAAAGACTACCTTCGATCAGCATTTTTATTATTTGTCATGTAAAATTATACGTCATTCAATATACAGTTCTTACCTAAATTGTCTACTGGTTTTAGGACACTTTGTACAGTCACTCAGAAAAAATGAAAACCGCGGACCGTTTGTACTATTTCAGGTAAAAAAAATTGTCGAGACATGAAATGTTAGACATAATTTATTATTACAAAACACAGGTAGTTAACAATGTTAACATACATAAATAATAATAATAAAAATCAGGGCTAGGATTTATATGCAATAAAAAATTGTAAAATATGAATTTTATTTACCAAAATATGCAAAAATATGTATTTAAATTGTTTTAAGATAAACACAAAAATATAGTTACAAAAAAAATATTGATTTATTAAAATACATCAGTGATTGGCTGTTTGTCTTAATATAATACAATTGAGGAATAAAATAAAATAATTTAGAAATAAAATTTATAATTCACACATTCAGTAGTGGAAATATTTTTAATTTTATGTTTGAAAAATTGGAAAATTTATGTTTGACAAAAAAACCAAGTTTTATACTTTAATCAGCAGGGCTAGAATTCAATACAAAATATTAATATTAAATTATAAATATTAATTACAAAAAATACTATAAAACATGCATTTTTCGTAATAATATGCATTTTATCTAAAATATGCAAAAACATGCTAAATAAAACCACCATTTAAAAACCGTACAAAACGTCCGAGATCGATTTCTATCAATTTATTATCACCGTACAAAGTATCCGCTATATGCAACTCAAACAATAGAAAGTACAAACTGTCCGTTTACCTTTCTACTTGTCTATGATCTATTTAATCCAAAATATATTTTAAGAAGTGTTTACTAGGTAGTAAAACTTATACTAGGCAGAAAAATGCAAAAAAAAACCATAAAAAAAATGCAAAAAATTTAGATTGCGGTCTGATTTTACTTTTTTTTTTATTATTATTATAAAGATAAACCCTCGGAATCAGGGCCATTTGGCAATGTAAATATTACAACATATAATGTATTAACGGGTCTGCAAAAAGGTGTTCTACTCATTTTCAATACTATTATTAAAATAATTGTTTGGTTACCTTCTTATCATGGTAAAAGTTAAAAGACTATATTCGTTCAGAATTTTTATTATTCGTCGTGTAAAATTATACGTCATTCATTATACAGTACCTTCCTAAAATTTCTACTTTTCTATGATCTGTTTAATCCAGAGAATATTTTTAAAAAAATTTACTAGGTAGCACTATAAGCCATAAGGAAATAATAATATTTATGTGCCCCATGATTGGGGCATAACCGCATGGACACAACTACACAAGGCACATTCATTAACTACAAGGTGGCACTCATGCCACCAACTTTATAATATGTTAAAATATGCTCTGATTTAATCATCTATAAATAATAAGTCTATGCATTAGATATAAAAATACACACAATTTAAAAATAATACTAAGCAATATTGGTAAATATTATGAAATAATTTAAAAATAAAAAAAGGTAAGCAAGTTTGTACCGTTATGCTGTAGCTACCAAATGATATTTTGTTGTCTACGAAAACAGTTTATCAGCCTGAATCATTAATAACATTTCATGTTATGTTTTTGATATTTCTAATTGCGAAAGTAATTTATTTTACTATTAGTAATATTAGAGTAGATTGTAGATTCATTTTTGAAAAAACATTACATTTGAAAATAATATCGTGTGTATTAATTATAATGATATACCTATGTAAAAGTTTAAATCTTCGCAAACAATATTTTACTTTTATAACAAAATAATTATTAATTAACTTCGTTATTCGTCGTTAGAATACGTAATTTTGTTAAAATTTAAATTTCTTAAAATTACCATAAATTTGGCTTTCCGGTAGAATTTTTTTTTATATATATATAGGTTGAAAAACTAATTATGAACATTGTATTACATTTTTAAATTTTATTTAGAAAAACAAAAAAATGTATGAATTTCAGCAAAATTCTATATTTAAACGTTTACAAAAAAAATTCTAATAATATAGATTTTTGATATTTTATAATTGAAAATGAATAACGTATGAGAAGCGTTGTATTAATTTTTCAACCATTTTTACCTAGTTATTTCTTTTTATATATAAAACAACATATCAAAAATTGTTTGAGAAGAAATAGTTACCTACTTACCAAAAATATTTAACGGATACACGAAGCACAATAATCAAATATTGTAAAAAATACATAACAATTGCACTTTGAGATTTTTGTACCTATATTGCGAACAGAACAATGGATTATACAAAACAAAAAGTATAAATATTTAAGTAATTATTAAAATATTTTTATATATTTTTGGCAATTAACATTGGTTTTTAATCTATTTTAGACTAAATCTGAACATAAAATAAAAATCGTTAATATTAAAAAATGCAATAATTCGCATTGAAATTATAGTCCATACTTCGGCGATACGAAATTTTAAATTGTGTAAATTAATACATTTAACAAATCTTTCAAAATACATTGAACTTAAGACTATTACGTATATACTATGCTTTTAAGGTTATTTAAAACCAAACTGAAGTCAACCCAAATACTACGTACTTAAACGACATCAAATGAATTTATAATTAATTTTACTAAATTATACAAAAGTCTGCATTCAAATCATACACAGAGTTTTAATTAGTTCTGTGATGCATTGTGTTCAGTATTAGATTATAACAGTAATAAACATAATATTGTCAAATTAATTACCTAACATATTTCCTCCTAATAATTTGCATTATATTATGACGCGAGATCACGATTGCGATATTATAAATAATGCATGCCATATATTCATGTTGAGAATTTCAGCCCCGCCCAATAATCCTCTTCGATACGTTATATTTTTTGACATGCTACAACAAGGATAAAAAGAAACCTTATCGTAATTTTGTGTGCAATGTATAATTTGGATTCCTTTTCCGAAATCGTCCGGTCGAGTATTTTCATCGACTGTTATACAATATGTCACGGCTGTCAATACGGGCCATCGTTATCTTAATGTTGGCATTGCACATTGTTCTGGTGCAGTCGTCCGAAGGTAAGCCGAGAACCAACGTCGGTGAGTGTATCATCTCGGAGGAGGATGTTGATGATCTCATACCCGATGTTTGGGTGTCCGATATGTTTTACCGGGCACTGGCCAACTTCACCTTACGACGAGCGCCCGACACAGATTGTCGCCGCCAATCCGCCGTGTACGAGACACATTTACGCAATCACACCAGTTGGGCCGTCAGAAGTAAGTTTATCATAATATTATGTTATATAATATTCAAATCGGACGATCATAATGATTGCGTCGTCGGTCCTTATCGTGTGTTACTCTACGAGCAGAGTTGAGCTTCATTCGAGTATAATTTTATTTAGATGGTTATAAAAAAAATTTATTCCAATAATTTTTTATCCGAGTAGTATTGTTTTCGAATAATTATCTAGATAATATTTTATCCAAATCCGACTACGAGTGGCGTATTTAAATTGGATAGATGAAGCAGATGAATCTGCCCAATGTAAATACGATGATATGATAAATTATGATATTATGATGGATCTGATTTGAAAAGAATGCTTACGTCATTCAACCTTTCAATAGTAATGGCTAATGGGTATAATAAATTCAGATTTTTGGAAATTTTAAGTATCCTTAAGAACCATAATATAAAATATTTAGATTTACAAGTGAACCATTTAAAAATAAGTGTACTTAATATGCAATGTGGCATTATGACATACTTTGATAACTACTTGATAACTTATACTATATTTTTTGTTATCCTTGGAAAAATTTTGAATTAAATAACTTTAAATAATAGATTTATTTTATTTTGTCAAGTTATAACATCAAATTTAATTTAATTTTAGTGCGAGAATCCTGGAACCGATATCCAGTCGGCATACTTGTAGGCAACACATATCAAATGGGTGACTACGACGAATGTGTTGAGTTAGGAGTACGTTATCCAGTGAAAGGACAGTACTGTTTGCCCGAAATAAAACTTATTCCATCGACAGGCAGAAATTACAGCTTCGAGAGAACGGAAGATTTAGACGATTTCGGTATCAACCATGCTTGGAAAACCGTTCTAGGAGTGAGTTATTGTTGTTTTAAAACCTATCTTTTTGTCTATATAAAATAAACCATGGTTAGTTATCAGTTATTATTTTCTGTTATCCATTATTGAGATGATGAATGGTTTAATTGAAACTTATATTATACTTATATTTCGTTTTGCATATATTTAAATATTTTATTGCTTTATTAATACCAACAACAGTCAAGAATCATATTATCAGCTTATATAATTTTTTATTTTATTATTTTTTGTTATAATGCATTAACTAATAGTTCTTTAAAATATCTATATATTTTTTATAATTTATCTATTAAATTTAATATTAAAAAAAGTTTCCACTACCGCTCGACTGTATTCTAAATGAACGTATGGTGTCGAACAGTCGAATAAAATAACTTAGTTAATAATTAGGTTACTGCTTTAACTAGTAATGGATATTTAAAATTAAAATTCAATAACAATAAATTATTATGTATGATAAAAAACATTTCAGAGCAAGAACTGTTTAATGACATTACATTTATATGAATATCGTCAAAATCATGAACATTTTAAAATAATTTCGTAGTTAAAAATGCAGTATATTTCTAATTTTAATACCCACATCAGAATATAAATGTTAACCCAAGATATCTCATCATAGTTTTTTATACTGTAAAAATACATTGTTTTAATGTTGAGTCAACAATCTTAGAAATATAATACAAGAATCTTTATAAATTATTCGTTAAATATCAAAAATATTCTCACAATGATCTCGAAATATTGTTTTCTATACCCATGAAGTTTGAATTTCAATGATATAGTGTTGAAAATTGTAATAAGGATTTTTTTATTGGTTATGTAATTAAATAAAATAGAAAATGAACAAAGTACCTAGTTAAGTTAAACAACTATGCTTGGACTTTTTAACCAGATCAATCTATCCATTGTCAATTGTTATAGTTTAATAATTATACATCAAACTTTCACACATATTTTAAGTCATATAGTATGCTACAAATTGCAGTGGGGTGATTATGAGGATCAAATACAACGAAACGTTTTGAAATTGGGAATGTGCATACCAGACGCTTGTTCGGCATTAGATTTACAGACATCACTACAAAGTGAATTTGATGAGGTGTTTCACCACGAACATTTCAAAACTATTGTCAAAGTAGATCCGATAATGTGTAGGGTCCGTGAAGATATGTTTCCGTACGACACATCGTATTATGTTACCATGTAAGAAATATTATTATTATTGTAATTATATGCCGTCACTTGTCATAAATCATAAATGTAGTCAAATTCTAATGTTGGAGAAAATTATTTTATTTTTAAACTCCATTAAATATTACAAAATTAACAGTAAAAACTTTTATGTACATGTAACTGATATTGCCTTTTATGTATTTTGAATAATAGATGCATTTCCATCGTTCAATATAATTTATCAATAGTATATGAAATTAAAATTGTAATCCTTCTATAATAGGTATACTCTTTTTTATTTTTCTGATGAAAATAACATTACACAGTTTACTGTACCACTTGAACACTCAACACCCATTAAGACTAGTGATTTATATGTAGCTATACTTTAGTGTAATATAGGTAATTTTATTAATTCGTATAATTTGATACTGCAGATAACGACGTCATCAGTAAAATGTTCATATGAATAATACACATGGGTGTAACAGATAGACTTGGCCCAAAAGAAAAAAAAATATGCCATTTAAACGTATGACAAAAATTGATAATTTTATATGATTAATACCTAAGTAAATTTTTAAAGAAATATACTTATGTCAGCAAGTTATCAAAAATCATATTTTTTAAAAAGTTATTACGTTTCAAATTAATTTAATCGAAAAATATTGACTATAAACTACTTGACTTAAATAAACCTTTTTACAATAAAAATTGTTCTTATAATCGGATTCACAAATTGACTATTTTAAATTTATCCAAAAAATTTTAAATCAATATATAATTTTTTATTCTGAGTACTAAAAAATAAACATAAAAAAATATTAAATTATACATGCAGCTAGGGTCTATTAATGATAAATAAAATTGAAAAAATTTTTTAGAACAAATTATATTCCAAAAGTCAGTTCTATCTGTTACATCATATTTAGTATGATGATTTCTATAGCTACTGTATTATAATTAGTGTATTATAGGTAATTTTAATAATTCGTATTATGTGATACTGATAATCACGTTATCAGTATAATGTTCATATGAATAATATAAAGTAGTCTTAATTGAACATTTTATGTAGTTATTTGTTTTAAAATACTTCATGTAGGTAAAAAATTGAATTGTTAAATTAATCATAATATTTAATAAAATTATAAATAAAAAATTACATTTTTTAGGTTGATATTTTCACTACTCGTTGTGATTTGTTGTGGTGTCACGCTGCATCATTTTATAAGAATATCGTACCAACAAAATAAAAACGAAAACGGTGAGCAGTAAACGAATACTCTACGTATATTATATAATAACCCACTGTTTATTAATTCTATACTATATTTTAATGAATTTATTTATTTTTTATAATATGCACAAATGGCATAAATGACATAGCAGTATTTATGATATTTAACAATCGTTTAAATCTATTTTTAGGTGAAGTTCCTAATTCATTTTTCTACGATTTTTCATTGATTGTATCAATCAAATCATTGTTGAAATTCGACAAAGATAATGAATTAAATTATTTTTATACCCTTAAAACAATGACGACGGTCGGTGTTGTGTTAGGACATAAACTCCTTTTTTTGATATCAAGTCCTTTTAGTAACTCAAAGTTCTTGGAAAAAGTAAGTTGAAAAATATATTGCTAACAAAAATATAATATATTATGTCCTGGCTCTATTTACTTCATACTAGCAATAGATAATAATCTTATATTTTTTTTTTCAAAGTGTATCTTAGATTACATTATGCTTTTTG
Organism: Rhopalosiphum padi; assembly: GCF_020882245.1. Lineage (NCBI taxonomy): Eukaryota > Metazoa > Arthropoda > Insecta > Hemiptera > Aphididae > Rhopalosiphum > Rhopalosiphum padi. The sequence goes on along the minus strand of NC_083598.1, from coordinate 16,836,035 downwards.
TATAAAAACCTATTTTGTATACATCCAATTAAAATAAATAAATATACAACTTTATCCTTTTTATACTTTAATTAACTTAATTATGTTAACAATTACAGATATACCTCAACGGGCCAGCTATAATGTTGACCAGTTTTAACGCCGTTGATCCATTTTTCTTCATAAGCGGTTTTATCATGTACATTAACCTTTCTCGAGAATTTCGAAAAACAAAGGACGAATCGGTTTGGAAGACACTTCTAATGCCAATCATTCAGCGAATTCTCAGGTTATTTTCAAATTAATTTTTTATATTTGTGTTATAAATAATTTTCCTAAATTTCCATAGTTATTTATATTTTATAAATATACTATAAGAAGCACTATATAATAAACTTTTAACAACTCTTTATCGTTATAGATTATTACCGGCTTATTGCGTGGTAATGGCAATAACGGCACATATAATACCTCACCTCGGAGATGGCCCTCTGTGGCCGTTAAAGTCCTGGGAGGAAGCAGAAATATGTAAAAACTATTGGTGGACGAACCTGTTGTTTATAAGCAATTTTGTTGACGTCAAGTATCAGGTAATACCTACGATTTATATTATTCTAAAGTAATACGATGTTTTATTTATAGACTTACACTTGATAAACTTGATCTTGAATTATATTGTGTACATACCAATTACAATTGATTAATTAACCTAAACTTAATAATAAAGGTTATCATGTATTCTTAGTAGTTTGGGTGTAGAGCTTCAAAAAGAAAGAAAGATATTCTTACCGTTCATCTGTCTGTTTCAAATATATAGCATTCGAATATGATGTGTTAAATCGTGATGAGTATTGGCGTATTTTTTTTTAAGGGGGCGAGGGATATAAAAATAAAATTGTCGGTGCCAAACATCTCAGTATATTATTATATAGATAATTATAACTAATTATATCGCAATATCGCGTACCTTTTTCTTTTTACTTCAAATGTTTTTGTCTAAATCTAAATTTTTGTTCATCACCATTTAACTAAACTATATCTTTCCATTCCTTATAAAACTATATTTGAATAATTGTACACCTGTGTATTGTAACTTCTTTTTTTTTTATTCCGATTTAATACATTTATGCACGTAACTTGTTAACACCATAATTTCAACTAATATATACATCACTATGTATGAATAAAATTATAAGCATAAATAATTAATAATTATACATAAATAATATGATTGATAAAATTCCAATTTGTTGTTGACTAACTTTGTATTTATTGCTATTGTAGTGTCTATATATGAGTTGGCACCTGTCATGTGATATGCAGTTTTTCATAATTGGAGTTATTGTTGTTTACATTTTAATGAAGAATCAAAAAAAAGGAATTGCATTGCTGGGCACTATAATTGGTCTGTCGATATCCGTGCCGTTCATAATCACGCTTTTGACAGGACGAGATGGAATGGATAAATATCCAGTACAGTAAGTTAAGCATAAGAAAATGTCAATTCAAACATTTAATACAATAATTCAAAAAATCGAATGATAAAAAAAATCTTTATTTAGTAACAACTCTTTTGATAAAGTGTAACATTTTGAGTGCTTTATTACAAGTTTAATCATTTTTAAATAATCGAGGACACAAAGTATTATAATTATTAGTAATGACGATCTTTGACTTAGCTAAAACGCCTTTTATTATTTAATTATAAAATTTTACATAATAAATAATAATAATGCGACACATTCATATATATATATATATATATATATATATATATATATATATATATATATATATATATATGTATGTATGTATATATAACATAATAATAATATAATGTTTATAGATACGTACTGTACATTAGAAATATTCTGTCGTTAAACGAGTCGTACCGACCAAGTTATATGCGGGCAACACCATTCTTCAGTGGCTTAGCTATGAGCATAGTAGTCGAAAAATTCAAAAGAAAAAATGTTAAATTTTCACAAGTAAGTGTTATTGTGTATTTTATAAACATTTAATGGTATTTTTATCGACATATATAATCGTAATGTTTTATTTTGTGTATCGTGTATAGATAGTAGTCCACAGTGGATTGTTTACTATTTGGACGTTTACTTTTTGGGTTCAGTTTTACGGTGCTGTATTCTATACGAGAAACAGACCTTATTATCCACTGGAACATGCATTGTACTCGACTCTCTGTCATTGTACGTGGGCAGTAGCGGGTACTTGGATGACCATAACCTATTTCACGTCTGGTTACGGTGAGTAAATCGGATGAGGTAATACAATTCAATTGTCTCAGCATAACCAATTTAAATATTGACTATCCCAATGATAGACATCAATGGAGCTTTATTAATGTATGGCAATTATATTTTTATACAGGTTTTCTCAATAATGTATTTAACAATAGATTGACTGTATTTATGGGGAAACTCTCATATTCCGTTATGTTGTGGAACATCACAGTTATACTAACATCTCAAAGTTCACAAAGGTTACCCGTTCATATGTCGGCAAAATATTGGGTAAAACATTAATATTAGTAATATTATACACCACGTATATCATATACATCACAACAATGTCCATTGTAAAAAATTAAAATTTATTGTAATTGTCAAGTCTCTCGTTGAAAATTATCGACGAATAAATATTATATTTATTAGGTATTATGAAACCATATGATTTTTGATTTTATGGTATTTTAGATTGATGCTTGGCTCTACGATTTATTCATATGTTATCTGGTGGCCATTATCATATATTTGATAGTTGAAGAACCGTTTGCAAAATTGATTAAAAGACTTCTTTATCAAAGGTAAATTATAATTAGTAATTTAAAAAACTTATTAATTGGTAGTCAAAATGATTTAGACCACTAAATCAATACTATATTAGATGGTGGAATCATATAACCAATGAACGATTGTTTGTTATAACTATGTAAGAAACCATCGTTTTTAGTATAACGACAATATTATGTAATTAAGAGTAAGTAATAAAATATTAAAATTTTATCTTTCTTTTGATATACTCTAGGAAAAATACAAAATCGTCGATCAATTTTGGATCACCGATTGGAAAACCAACTATTAGCAACAGTAATACTGTTAAAGAAGATTAAACTTTAAAAGCGTTATACCTGTTTTCGACTTTTATTTAACCCCTACACTTATTATTGTAATTTTTTTTTTTTGTTAAATCATTGTTATCGTAATTTTTTTTCAATAAAGCACGCTTAATTTCATGCTGAATTTTTCTTTTTTATAAGTTAAATGCTTAAAGCCGTTATTTTTATATACATTTAATGTCAAAATAACGATTCTCCCATATTAAAATTTATTATTGATTATTCCTTTTTTTTATTACTGATTACAACATTGTTCAAATTTTTCTAAAACACTTCCTAATTCACGAACATGATAAATTTAATAGATTAACATCGTACAATATAAATTCTATTGAAGCAACACAAGTAAAAAAAATATAGTATAAATATTGTCATTTATTGTATCCACCTATGTAAACACTAAACTTATACAAATACAATTGTAGGATGAAAAACCTAAAAAACATTTTGAGTGATAAACTTAAGAGCATTGTTTACAAAGCATTAGTACAATCTATTGTATCATATAGAATTGCCATCTGGGGTTCTGCCTAAAAAACCCATACTATTAAATTATAGAGACCACATTAAACTCACTTATAAAGTTATAAAATACTTATTCAACAAGCCGTGGCATTACTCAACTCCATTACTATATAAAGAATTAAAAATATTTAGTTTTACTAATCTTCATTTATTATTTGTTTGTAGACTTTTATTTAAACACAAAACTAATATTATTTTAGCATATAGATTTAAAAAAAAATATTAATATAAATATTCCTAAATTTAGAACTACTTTTGCACAATCAGGACCATATTATGTTTTTATAAATGTCTGTATTAAATTTTAAATTAATCTTCAAGACTTTTATAATCCCCTTCGTTTTAAAAAATCGTGTTGTCGATACAGTTATAAATAAAATGTAAAAATATAAACATTGTACATAATATAATTATGATTAAGTTGACATTTGTTAAGATTTTGATTGTATAGATTTATTAATCTACTTTACTATAGCTATGGACTTTAATCTATTTAAATGTAATTTCGACTTGCATGCATTAATTAGAAAGGTAATAATTTTATTTTATTAGAACTCTCATCTCCAAACAGCCATTGACTTGGAGGTGACCAAATCTTTTTTTGTATTAATGATAAATTGATAATTTTGTTTTCATTATTACTGTTGTAGTTGGAAATTTTATTCAATATATAATAAATAATAGAATTTAAGAAATATAAATATCACTAGTGAGCGATACGCCCATTCCAATCACTAGATCTTCTTCTTTTGATCATTGAATTTATATTGTTAAGATTATGAAGTGTCAATACATTTATTGAAAACATAAATTCTGCAATCATTGAAATGCAAAAAAAAACCGAAAAACTATCTTTCTGCTGTATGAGGTTTGGAGTGTATTTCAACTGCATGAAAACAATTAGGTCACTACTGTAATGAATGTGTTAAATTTTGATTTATTTTTAAAACTATATAGTATACCTATGTCGTTATAGATTTAGAAATTTTCACTGGTGTTACATATAATGACGAATTTAGAAAATTACCATGAAAATTAAAAATTAATAACTTATATACATATATCTATCTCGATCTATCTATAACCTATATATATATATATTGCAAATTTAACACTGTTAGTGTTTAAAAACATATTATATATTTGTAATGAGCAATCATTCCACATCGAATTAGTATAGTTATATAATTTAATTAAAATATTGTTATAAACTTAGTAGCCTTATCATTATTATAATAATAAGCCATTGAATTTGAAATAATGATTCCGCGAGCAATAGTTGATGTATTTAACATTTTTTGTAGATAGATATTAAAGTATTATAGAATCATAATAAATATTCATAAAACCATAATTATTATTGGAAGCAAATTCAATAATATAATATACAATAATAACTATACGTGGTACTAATGGTACTATATACTACTATAGACGTAATAATATGGTAATAGGTATTAAATTAATATATATTTCTTATAAAAATATAATGAATCGTTTGTACAGCTAATATTGTTAATTCTTTTAGTATTTACTAATTTATTTACACAAAGAAAATTCACTGGTTTTTAATATTTTTTGTACTTATTATTATTAATTTAGAAATAAATAGAAGCGCAAAAATACACAGAAAAATGCAATAAAAAAACCATAAAAAAATGCAAAAAATTTAGATTGCGGTCTGATTTTACTTTTTTTTTTTTTATTATTATTATAAAGATAAACCCTCGGAATCAGGGCCTTTTGGCAATATAAATATTACAACATATAATGTATTAACGGGTCTGCAAAAAGGTGTTCTACTCATTTTCAATACTATTATTAAAATAATTGTTTGGTTACCTTCTTATCATGGTAAAAGTTAAAAGACTATATTCGTTCAGAATTTTTATTATTCGTCGTGTAAAATTATACGTCATTCATTATACAGTACCTTCCTAAAATTTCTACTTTTCTATGATCTGTTTAATCCAGAGAATATTTTAAAAAAAATTTACTAGGTAGCACTATAAGCCATAAGGAAATAATAATATTTATGTGCCCCATGTTTGGGGCATAACCGCATGGACACAACTACACAAGGCACATTCATTAACTACAAGGTGGCACTCATGCCACCAACTTTATAATATGTTAAAATATGCTCTGATTTAATCATCTATAAATAATAAGTCTATGCATTAGATATAAAAATACACACAATTTAAAAATAATACTAAGCAATATTGGTAAATATTATGAAATAATTTAAAAATAAAAAAAGGTAAGCAAGTTTGTACCGTTATGCTGTAGCTACCAAATGATATTTTGTTGTCTACGAAAACAGTTTATCAGCCTGAATCATTAATAACATTTCATGTTATGTTTTTGATATTTCTAATTGAGAAAGTAATTTATTTTACTATTAGTAATATTAGAGTACATTGTAGGTTCATTTTTGAAAAAACAGTACATTTGAAAATAATATCTTGTGTATTAATTATAATGATATACCTATGTAAAAGTTTAAATCTTCGCGAATAATATTTTACTTTTATAACAAAATAATTATTAATTAACTTCGTTAATCATCGTTAGAATACATAATTTTGTTAAAATTTAAATTTATTAAAATTACTATAAATTTGGATTTGGATTGGTAGAATTTTTTTTTATATATATATAAGTTGAAAATCTAATTATGAACATTGTATTACATTTTTAAATTTTATTTAGAAAAACAAAAAAAATGTATGATTTCATCAAAATTCTATACTTAAACGTTTACAAAAAACATTTTAATAGTATAGATTTTTGATATTTTATAATTGTAAAATGAATAACGTATTTGAAGCGTTGTATTAATTTTTCAACCATTTTAACCTAGTTATTGGTTTTTATAAATAAAACAATAAATCAAAAATTGTTTGAGGAGAAATAGTTACCTACTTACCAAAAATATTTAACGGATACACGAAGCACAATAATCAAATATTGTAAAAAATACATAACGATTGCACTTTGAGATTTTTGTACCTATATTGCGAACAGAACAATGGATTATACAAAACAAAAAGTATAAATATTTAAGTAATTATTAAAATATTTTTATATATTTTTGGCAATTAACATTGGTCTTTAATCTATTTTAGACTAAATCTGTGCATAAAATAAAAATCGTTAATATTAAAAAATGTAATAATCCGCATTGAAAACATATTATGAATATTGAATGAATATATATATTGAAGACGCCGCGGTAAGAATTTTTAAAGTGTGTAGACATTTAACAAATCTTTTAAAATACATTGAACTTAAGACTACTATATAATTGCAGTTATCTTAAGGTTATTTAAAATCAAACTGAAGTCAGCACAAATAATACATACCTATACAACATCAATTGAATTTATAATTAATTTTACTGAATTATACAAAAGTTTGCATTCAAATAATAAACAGTTTTAATTAGTTCCTTAAATCTGTGTCGAACATACATACAATTTTCAAATCGATTATAATACGATTGTAATGCTATAAATAATTTATGCAATTTATTCATATCAATCAATTTAGTGTCACCCAATCCTGTTCGACACGTCACAATTTTTTACGTGCTACAACAAGGATAAAACGGCACCTTATCGTAATTTTGTGTGTAATGTATAATTTGGATTTCTTTTCCGAAATCGTCCGGTCGAGTATTTTCATAGAATATTATACAATATGTCACGGCTATCAATATGGGCCATCGCTTTCTTAATGTCTGCATTGCACATCGTTCTAGTGCATTCGTTCGAAGGTACGCCAAGTCTCAATGTCGGTGATCATATTATCACGGAGGAGTATGTCGACGATCTCATACCCGATGTTTGGGTGTCCGATATGTTTTACCGGGCACTGGCCAACTTCACCTTACGACGAGCGCCCGACACAGATTGTCGCCGCCAATCCGCCGTGTACGAGACACATTTACGCAATCACACCAGTTGGGCCGTCAGAAGTAAGTTTATCATAATATTATGTTATATAATATTCAAATCGGACGATCATAATGATTGCGTCGTCGGTCCTTATCGTGTGTTACTCTACGAGCAGAGTTGAGCTTCATTCGAGTATAATTTTATTTAGATGATTATAAAAAAAAATCATTAGAATAATTTTTTATTCGAGTAATATTGTTTTCGAATAACTATTTATACTCTGTCCAGCAAGAGAACATTTTAAATTAAAAATCTTTAAATACGCCCACGAAAATTATACGCCGGGATAAATCCCCGACTTCCCCCTCTAGATCCGGACCTGACAAAATATAAAATACTTAGATTTACAAGTTAACCGTTTAAAAAATGTACTACATATGGATGTGTCATAATGACATAGTGTGAGAAAAACTTTGATAATTATTTGATAACTTATACTATATTTTTTGTTATCCTTGGAAAAATTTTGAATTAAGTAACTTTAAATAATAGATTTATTTTATTTTGTCAAGTTATAACATCAAATTTAATTTAATTTTAGTGCGAGAATCCTGGAACCGATATCCAGTCGGCATACTTGTAGGCAACACATATCAAATGGGTGACTACGACGAATGTGTTGAGTTAGGAGTACGTTATCCAGTGAAAGGACAGTACTGTTTGCCCGAAATAAAACTTATTCCACCGACAGGCAGAAATTACAGCTTCGAGAGAACGGAAGATTTAGACGATTTCGGTATCAACCATGCTTGGAAAACCGTTCTAGGAGTGAGTTATTGTTGTTTTAAAACCTATCTTTTTGTCTATATAAAATAAACCATGATTATTTATCAGTTATTATTTTCTGTTATCCATTATTGAGATGGTGAATGGTTTAATTGAAACTTATATTGTACTATTATAGAAAGAATAGAATTTGTTTACATTAATTACATGTAATTTCGTTTTGCATATATTTAAATATTTTATTGCTTCATTATTATCAATAACATTAACAAGATACATTTAATTGGTTCATACAATGTTTTACTTTATTTAATTTGTTATTATGTATGATTAAATTCGTCTTTAAAATATTTACATTTTTTTTTATAGTTAATCTTTTCAATTTAATTTAAAAAAATTTCCACTACCGCTCGAATTTATACTGCATGAACGTATGTTGTCGAATGAAAGTACTTAAAATTCAATAATAATAAATTATGATGTATGATAACAAACATTTCTGAGCAGAAATTGTTTTATGTTTTGGTATCGTATAAAATACATAATCAACATTTTATAAGTGTTTAAGCTTACACTTCTATGAATATCGTCAAAATCACGAACATTTTAAAATTATTAATATAGTTTATATTTATTTATATAATATAGTTAAAAATGCAGTATATTTCTAATTTAAATACCGACCTCAAACTAAAAAATTTAACCAGAGATATCTCATCATAGTTTTCTATTGTGTAAAAATACATTGTTTTAATGTTGAGTCAACAATCTTAGAAATATAATACAAGAATCTTTATAAATTATTCGTTAAATATCAAAAATATTCTCACAATGATCTCGAAATATTGTTTTCTATACCCATGAAGTTTGAATTTCAATGATATAGTGTTGAAAATTGTAATAAGGATTTTTTTATTGGTTATGTAATTAAATAAAATAGAAAATGAACAAAGTACCTAGTTAAGTTAAACAACTATGCTTGGACTTTTTAACCAGATCAATCTATCCATTGTCAATTGTTATAGTTTAATAATTATACATCAAACTTTCACACATATTTTAAGTCATATAGTATGCTACAAATTGCAGTGGGGTGATTATGAGGATCAAATACAACGAAACGTTTTGAAATTGGGAATGTGCATACCAGACGCTTGTTCGGCATTAGATTTACAGACATCACTACAAAGTGAATTTGATGAGGTGTTTCACCACGAACATTTCAAAACTATTGTCAAAGTAGATCCGATAATGTGTAGGGTCCGTGAAGATATGTTTCCGTACGACACATCGTATTATGTTACCATGTAAGAAATATTATTATTATTGTAATTATATGCCGTCACTTGTCATAAAATCATAAATGTAGTCAAATTCTAATGTTGGAGAAAATTATTTTATATTTAAACTCCATTAAATATTACAAAATTAACAGTAAAAACTTTTATGTACATGTAACTGATATTGCCTTTTATGTATTTTGAATAATGGATGCATTAACATCGTTCAATATAATTTATCAATAGTATATGAAATTAAATTTGTAATCCTTCTATAATAGGTATACTCTTTTTTATTTTTCTGATGAAAATAACATTACACAGTCTACCGTACCACTTGAACACACAACACCCATTAAGACTAGTGATTTATATGTAGCTATACTTTAGTATAATATAGGTAATTTTATTAATTCGTATTATGTGATACTGATAATCACGTTATCAGTAAAATGTTCATATAAATAATATAAAGTAGTCTTAATTGAACATTTTATGTAGTTATTTGTTTTAAAATACTTCATGTAGGTAAAAAATTGAATTGTTAAATTAATCATAATATTTAATAAAATTATAAATAAAAAATTACATTTTTTAGGTTGATATTTTCACTACTCGTTGTGATTTGTTGTGGTGTCACGCTGCATCATTTTATAAGAATATCGTACCAACAAAATAAAAACGAAAACGGTGAGCAGTAAACGAATACTCTACGTATATTATATAATAACCCACTGTTTATTAATTCTATTCTAGATTTTAATGAATTTATTTATTTTTTTTAATATGCACAAATGGCATAAATGACATAGCAGTATTTATGATATTTAACAATTGTTTAAATCTATTTTTAGATGAAGTTCCTAATTCATTTTTCTACGATTTTTCATTGATTGTATCAATCAAATCATTGTTGAAATTCGACAAAGATAATGAATTAAATTTTTTTTATACCACCAAATTAATAACGATGCTCTCAATTATGTATGGACATAAATATTTTATTTTGTTGTCAAGTCCTATTAGTAACTCCAAGTTCTTGGAAAAAGTAAGTTGAGAAATATATTGCTAACAAAAATATAATTTATTTTGTCCTGTTTTAATTTACTTCATTCTAGCAGTAGATAGTTATCTTATTTTTTCTTTTGCAAAGTGTTTCTTAGATAACTTTATGTTCTTTGTATAAAAACCTATTTTGTATACATCCAATTAAAACAAATAAAAATACAATTTTATCCAATGTATACTTTAATTAACTAAATTATGTTAAAAATTACAGGTATACCTCAACGGTCCAGCTATAATTTTGACCAGTTTAAACGCCGTTGATCCATTTTTCTTCATAAGCGGTTTTATCATGTACATTAACCTTTCTCGAGAATTTCGAAAAACAAAGGACGAATCGGTTTGGAAGACACTTCTAATGCCAATCATTCAGCGAATTCTCAGGTTATTTTCAAATTAATTTTTTATATTTGTTATAAATAATTTTCCTAAATTTCCATAGTTATTTATATTTTATAAATATACTATAAGAAGCACTATATAATAAACTTTTAACAACTCTTTATCGTTATAGATTATTACCGGCTTATTGCGTGGTAATGGCAATAACGGCACATATAATACCTCACCTCGGAGATGGCCCTCTGTGGCCGTTAAAGTCCTGGGAGGAAGCAGAAATATGTAAAAACTATTGGTGGACGAACCTGTTATTCATAAGCAATTTTGTTGACGTCAAATATCAAGTAATACGATATATATTATTCTAAAGTAATACGATGTTTTATTTATAGACTTACACTTGATAAACTTGATCTTATTGAATTATATTGTTTACATACCAATTACAATTGATTAATTAACCTATAAACTTAATAATAAAGGTTATCATGTATTATTAGTAGTTTGGGTGTAGAGCTTCAAAAAGAAAATAAGATATTCTTACCGTTCATCTGCAGTCTGTTTCAAATATATAGCATTCGAATATGATGTGTTAAATCGTGAGTGGTAATGACGTTTTTTTTTTTGGTGAGGGGGGGGGGTTATAAGAATAAAATTATCGGTGTCATATATCCCTGAATTTTTATCTACGGATAAATTGATAAATGAAAAATCACAACTTTAATCATATAAATTTTTAGGCTAAATAAATAAAATAAAACGGGGTGAGATGCTGTTAGCCATGTAATAAGCGAAAAAATTAAATGGCTAGTTTTTAATTGATGTACACAATACACGACAATAATTTTAATTTAGTATACACAAAAGCACACAATAAAGTATTAACACTCAAAACCATATAAAATTGTGAAGTTGGTTGAAATTACTGCAAGTCTTCTTGACCATTTTTCAAAATGTTGTATATACATATAATAAGCTCGATAGAAATTCAAAAAGAAATTTTAATAGCCGAGGTAATAAATCTTTGTGTCACTAAATTGAATCGATTGAAATAATGTATGTTCATACAATAATATCCATAGCACTGTAACTTTATTTTATGAACTATATAATAGTTTATAGATAATTATAATTAATTAAATCGCAGTTCGTGTATCTTTTTCTTTTTTTATTCAAAATGTCAAAATGACAAATAGCATCATCAAAAATATGATTGATAAAATTCCAATTTGCTGTTGACTAACTTTATATTTATTGCTATTGTAGTGTCTATATATGAGTTGGTACCTGTCTTGTGATATGCAGTTTTTTATAATCGGAGTTATCGTCGTCTACATTTTAACGAAGAATCAAAAAAAGGGAATCATATTGCTTGGCACTATACTTGGTCTGTCGATATCCGTGCCATTCATAATCACGCTTTTGACAGGACGAGATGGAATAGATAAATTTCCAGTACAGTAAGTTAAGCATTTGAAAATGACAATCCAAACATTTAATACAATAATTCAAAAAATCGAATGATCAAAAAAAATTGTATCGATTAACAATTCTTTTGATAAAGTCTAACATTTTGTGCACTTTTTTACAAGTTCAATTTATAAATGATGGAGGACACAAATAATTATAATTATTAGTAATGACTATCTTTGATATAGCTTAACCGCATTTTATTACTTAATTATAAAATTTTAAATAATAAATAATAATAATACGAAATATTCGCTTATGTTATATTTATAACATAATAATAATATAATGTTTATAGATACGTACTGTACCTTAGAAATATTCTGTCGTTAAACGAGTCGTACCGACCAAGTTATATGCGGGCAACACCATTCTTCAGTGGCTTAGCTATGAGCATAGTAGTCGAAAAATTCAAAAGAAAAAATGTTAAATTTTCACAAGTAAGTGTTATTGTGTATTTTATAAACATTTAATGGTATTTTTATCGACATATATAATCGTAATGTTTTATTTTGTGTATCGTGTATAGATAGTTGTCCACGGCGGATTGATCGCTATTTACACATTTATTTTTTGGGTTCAGTTTTATGGTACTGTATTCTATACGAGAAACAGACCTTATTATCCATTGGAACATGCCTTGTACTCGACTCTCTGTCATTGTACGTGGGCAGTAGCGGGTATTTGGACGACCATAAGCTATTTCACTTCTGGTTACGGTGAGTAAACCGGATGAGGTATCACAATTCAACTGTCTCAGCATAACCAATTTAAATATTAACTATCCCAATGATAGACATCAATGGAGCTTTATTAATAATGTATGGCAATTTCATTTTTATACAGGTTTACTCAATAATGTATTTAACAATAGATTGACTGTATTTATGGGGAAACTCTCATATTCCGTTATGTTATTGAACATCACCGTTATGCTAACATCTCAAAGTTCACAAAGGTTACCCGTTCATATGTCGGCAAAATATGTGGTAAAACACTAATATTAGTAATATTTTACAGTTACATATATGATAGATATCACAACAATGTCCATTGTAAAAAATTAAAATTTATTGTAATTGTCACATCTCTCGTTGAAAACTCTCGACGAATAAATATTATATTTATTATTATGAAAGTATATAATTTTTGATTTCATGGTCTTTTAGTTTGATACTTGGCTCTATGATTTATTCATATGTTATCTGGTGGCCATTATCATATATTTGATAGTTGAAGAACCGTTTGCAAAATTGACTAAAAGACTTCTTTATCAAAGGTAAATTATTATTAGTTATTTTAAAAACTTATTAATTGGTCGTCAAAATGATTTAGACCGCTAAATCAATACTATATTAGATGGTTGTATCCTATGGCCAATGAACAATTGTTTGTTATAATAATGTAAGAAACCATCATTTTTAGTATAACGACAATATTATGTTTTTTAGAGTAAGTAATAAAATATTAAAATTTTTATCTTTCTTTTGATATACTCTAGGAAAAATACAAAATCGTCGATCAATTTTGGATCACCTATTGGAAAACCAACTATCAGCAACAGTAATACTGTTAAAGAAGATTAAAGTTACTTACAATAGGTGAATTGAATTAATTATTATAAAAGCGTTATACTTGTGTTTTATCTATATTACTGACACATAGCATGACAAAATGTACGTTAAGAAAATTCCTATGAATATAGATCATAACTTTCTTAGAAATTAAAATATAAAAAAACCTAAGTGGTGCAAGGGCGGCAAATAAGGAAAAAATCATAAAAGTTGCACTTTATAGTTTTTTCTGATAGTTATTGGTATATTTTTGTCTATTCACTTCTTGTCATGTAAGAAATATATTGTCAGTGTTTAATTTTAAAAATAATCTTATTTGTCGTTATTAGTGTTTATAATATTTCAAAATTGCATTCTACTTAGTTTTCATATTATAGATACACCGTTCTTTTAACGGTTTTTTCTTTTTATTATTTATACTTTTAATTATTTATATCATTTGTAGTTAATTTTTGTCATAGCTATATGATATATAAACTATTTAATATAACACATTAACACACGGAAATATTTATTTGTTTTTATAATCCAACTTTTATTTAACCCCTAGACTTATTATTGTAATTTTTTTTTTGTTCAATATTTTTTATCATTATTTATTTTCAATAAAGTACGCTTAATTTCATACTGAATTTTTCTTTTTTATAAGTTAAAGGCTTAATGCCGTTATTTTTAAATTAATTTAATGTCAAAACAACGACAAACCCTAAACATAAACAATAACATTAGTCACATTCGAGGTTTTTCAACATATTTGTTACAACAACATAAATAATAGATTAACAATTTTTAAGTAAATATAACTAAATGGTTGGTCGCTGTGGTCGTCGTTCATCGGTCGTCGCATCTATATAACGCGTCGTCACTCTTCGTACACCGTTACCACCACCGCAACAATATAAGTAATAATTGAAGATATATGATGAGGTATGGTGGCGTGAGGATTATTTATCTACGTCATATATATAAAATTTATTTAATATTTATGGTTATAAACTTGTAAGCTGTTATTTGTAAGTTACCCAACCAATCTGCTCACGGAGTCATGAGTTAATCTAATCCCATTTGCACAATATTTGTGATTGATTTATACCTCATATAACCTATTTATAATGTTCAGTCGTTAGCTTTTTAAAGCTGACCAATGATTTAACAAAAACTAACGGCTACACACGAATTGCGAAATAAAAAAACTGATTAGTGTTTACACGAATTGCGTCCCGCTTTATCTAATTGACTACATATATGAATTGTGTCCATTAAAAGTTGTCCAAAATTATTTACACAATTTTTTACAATGGTTTGAAAAATAATTATTATATATCACTGGTATTTTTTTTTACTTCCTAGTAAAAATATAGATACTTATACTAAAGCATTTACACATCTCAAATCTGAATTAAATAAAAAATAATATCAATTTTCACTTAAAATAATACCTATTTACCGATTTTGAAAAAGCAATTCACTCATCATTATTAATCGTGTAATTTAGGTCAAAGTTGGTGGAGAAAAATTCAAATAGTTGGATTCAGTCAAGAATATAAAAAAAGGTTAGGTTTTCCATTCAAGTTTTTACTAGATTTTTAATTTTTAGATTCTGAACGGAGTGATGAATGTATTGATTTTACAATGATGTGTGTTTTTTTTTTTTTTTTTGTCTGTCCTCACGTTTTGGAGTAGTAATAATGCTTCGATTTTTGACTTCAGCCCTTCTTTAAAAAGGAAAATTCATTTAGTTGGTACTTTGGGGGGTCAAAAATTTCCAATAGTTTTCAAAAGCGTCGAGAAAAACCCTGAAAAAATTACGGAAAAACGGGAATTTTTATGAATAATCACTTTTTGACAAAATCGATTTTTTGATTTTGCTGTACCTAACTGAAAAACGAATCATTGTAAATACTTGAAATTTTCACCAAATGTTTATATTATGGTTATCTATTTGTGATTAAATTTTCAAAATTGACCTTTTTTTAAGCTACTTATTGACAATTGAAATTTTTGACTTTTCTAAGTTTTTTTTCTTAAATAAATAATGATAAAAAAAATTTGGCTATCCAAAAAATCTTTAAAATTTAATACAAGGTTTATTATAGGTTGTACTTATCGTAATAAAAAAAAAATAAAAAATCGTTAGTCACAATTTTTGTTTATAAGCATTTAAAGTTCAAATATTTACGAAATATATTGAAAATTCATATCATTTTTGTAATTTATACTTAAGGTTCAAAAATCCAATACAAGGTTATCCATAAGTTTTCTTTTAAGTAATTGTAAAAAAAAATTCCAGCGTCAATATAGAAAACATTTTATGAGCGTATGAAATTTAATTTTTTACGAAATAACGATATATTACAATTTAAATATAAGTAATAATAATATAATATATCGAACTAATTATCATTGACTGACAAATCATCTCCGTTCAGAATCGTTTTTCGTATACAATGATACCCGTCATCGCATTCAAATTTAACACATCCACACGACCACTGACCAGTGACCTACTCTCCATCTCTACTATACAGCAGAGCGATACCCACTTGCCCACTTTTTTTTTTTAATTTTATATTTATAACTATTTTATTATTTCAATTATTATATTACACTCCTATAATTTAAATCTACACATTTTTATTTTACTTATTTCTAATTGCATAAAAACGACAAAAATCAAAAAATCAATATTTTTAACCTACCGATAGTCATAATTTGCTATTGACAGTATTAAGTCTGCATAAAATACGTTTTTATGTTGGGACGAAATTCGTGTAGTCTTTAAATATTGCCGGAATGCAATTCATGTGATGGATAAGGAATTTCGGGACGCAATTCGTGTGCATGCAAAACTAATACGGTTTTGCAATGGGACAATTGTTTTTAATGTCTTATGATCGTGGCAGCTACGCTCCTATTTTTTTGACTTAGCTTCGCGCTAGATATTATAATATCTAATAAATTATTATATTATTGTATCTAATATAATAACTATATGTAGGTAATGTATAGTATTTTTAATTTACGTTCCACTGTTTGAGATATGCTTCATTACAGCAATATTATGTTTAAAATAGAACATTTCTAAATTGCTATACAGCACGTGTGTTAAACAAAAACAGAAAAGCCGCTTCTAATCCCCTTAACGTGTGTTTGTGTTTTTTGAAGCGCGTTCATTTTCGTGTTGAAAACCTAAAAAACAACCATAAATCAAGTTAAACTTCTTTCGATAATAACATGTTTATGTGTATAATGGTGTGCGCGCGGTAAAAATGCTTTAAACGGATTACATTGACGCGCGTGACTACAATTTTTTTTTCTACTCAGGTAGGTTCCTAGACAATATATTATAATATTATGTACATTGTAAATATAGTATTTACTGCACTGCTATTGGTGTAGTGCATGCACAACGTAATTAAACCTAACAATAATATTAATAATAATAGACACGCGTGTCTGACCGCCGCATCGTCATCACACATATTATACATTATTTTATATTTATATATATACCTATATAAAACACATCAAATTATGGCTGTTGGGAAATTTATCATACTGTAAAAGCTTTTACCACGCGTAATCATTATTCCCGTAGACATTTTCATCATCATAAATAAAACCATTCTATTTTTTTATTTTTATTTTTCCAAGAACCTTATATACAATATGGACTCATAAACTTTCTTCACGCTCTCCTTCCCATAAACACATACTAGTGTTACAAAAACATGTTTTTATCGATGTTATAATAAATCATTATATCAACTTTAAAACCAAAGTTTAACGCGTACTGACAGACACTATTACTATTTATTACTTTTTTAAATATTCATAATTACCTTATACTCCTTATAGTAGTAATGAGATATTATGCATGGAGTATGTTGTTGTTAAACCGTTATTTTTTATTATTATTAATTTATTATGTTTTGATACTTATATGTATTTTATAGCTACTTGATTGTGTACAAAAATACATGAACAATAAAAAATATAATTTTAGATTCTGAACGGAGTGAAGACTGTATTGATTTTACAATGATGTGTGTTTATTTTTTATTTTTGTGTCGGTCATATAATAAAGCTTTGATTTTTAACTAGCCTTTGTTTAAAAATTAAAATTCATCTAATTAATACTTTGAGGGGTCATAAATAAAAAAATTCTAGTTGACCAATTGTTTTCAAAAGCGTTAGGAAAAACCCTAAAAAAGTAACGAAAAAACAGGAATTTTTACGCATAACACGTTTTCGACAAAATCGAATATTTTATTTTGCTGTAACTCAAAAACGAATCATTGCAAATACTTGAAATTTTCACCAAATGTTTAAATTAGCGTTATCTATTTACAATTAAATTTTCAAAATATTTTTAAATGCCGATATAAAAAATTTGGCAATCCAAAAAATCTTTAAAATTTAATACAAGGTTTATCGTTTGGTAATAATTTTTGTTGATAAGCATTTAAAGTTCAAATATTTACGAAGTATGTCAAAATCGCGAAAATTTGCATGAAATTTTTAAGTTGAAAATTCATAAAATTTTTATAACTTATACCTAAGGTTAAAAATTCTAATGCAACGTTATCCATAAGTTTTTCTTCAAGTAACTGTAAAAGATAATTCTAGCGTCATTATAGAAAATCTTTATGAGCGTATACGACATTTAATATTTAATATTTATATAGATTAATAATTAATATTTAATATGACATTTAATTTTTTATAGAATCGCGTAAAATAACGATATGTTACAATTTAAATATATAGATAATAAATTATTACTAATAATATAATATATCCTACTAATTATCCTAGACGGACAAATCATCTCCGTTCAGAATCGTTTTTTTTTATACAATGATACCTGTCACTGCATTCAAATTTAACACATTTACAGGTTACAGGAGAGTAACCTACTCTCCATTTCTACTATACAGCAGAGCGATACCCACTTGCCCACCCTTTTTAAATATATAAATTTAAATTATCTACTAAAGGTAGTAAATTAATCTCTATGTCCTATGGTATGTTGGTAGGTATCTATGTAAAAAAATAAACGATTGCCTTTTACTGTTGTTTATTTAACTGTTCATTTCAGGTTATTCAATTGGTTTTCACCATACAAGCGTTTTCAGATGCAGAGTGATACACCAAACGTCATGTATTTTGTATGCATCATTATTGGAATTGTACTTGGCGTTGTTTTCTTATACAAGATACTCAAAAGGAAATGTCTACAAATTATATCGCATCATATTTCGCAAAAATATTGGAAAACGGTTAGATATGATACCGAACCTGGACATTCGCCACGACTGATACGCTGCAGATCCATATGACACATTTAAGATTAAATAAGTCAATGTGAACAAGCCAGTGCAAAATACTGTATTCGGTGATGTTGAATTCGAAGTATCTGTCTGTGAACTCTGTGACGAGGACGGCTGGCTGGACTTACCTGACGTGTGACCAGAGGTAGGGACACCGGTGGAAAAGAAGAGGACGGAGATGCAGCTGGCGGGGAACTTCTTGAAAGGTAAGAAGAAGGCTAGGAAGCTTATAAGCCAACAATACCGGCTAGCGAAGCACCCCAAGTCGACTTCGAACCTGGAAGCCGCCAGCACACCGGCCTTAAAGAGAAACTAACTCGCATTGTGTACGTTGCGTCGTTGTACCTATAAAAGTATGTGTTTACAAAAAATATGACAATTTTTTCCCTCACCACTTTATTATTATATATGATGTCGCACACAACTCAAGGAGTAGATATTATATGCGTTTTATGCAAATAAAAGAATAATACACGTATACATATGTTTTTTAAGTATTATTTTATATGTATATATAATTTATCCTACTCTTCTTTTTGTCAACATGCAAAGGCTGAGTGTACGTTTATTTAATATTTATATGTATATAGTATGCCGTATATTCATATGTATTATATTATATAATAATTATCGAGCAATTAAAAATAATAGAGCACCAAGAAGGTGAGCGATACAATTTAGTTGGAAAAAATACAAATAGTCGTTCAATATACAACTTTGGGAAATAGTCTGCATACAAAAATCATATAATATATTTACAAAACAAATTATGTTTTGAATATGATTCTTATTTATATTGATGTATTTAAATATTTGAGACATGAAATTAAAATGAGCATTTCGAATTTAATTTAAAAGCTATTTATGATAGCTAGAATCGTGAATTTGAAAAAATGGTTGCAAGCAGAGTTTGGATTATTCAAATTAGTTACAACAATAAGCACATAATGTTTTAAAAATCATAATGTAGCTTCATCAATGATATAAAGCATATAAAAATTAACTGTTGATGACACTTCTAAACTTTTTTTATTATATACGTATGTATAAATCGATTATTTAAGATTTGGGATATATTAGCTAATTGTGTGTGAATTGACTCGGAAGACTTTAAAATTGGTTCTGAGAATGCATTTTTGATAAAAAAATGTTCATGGAGATAAAGACGTCAAATCTATACTTATATATATACTTATACTACGGAGATAGTTTGATACTAAATGTGTAATGTAAGATTTGTGACATTAGAAAGATTCCAAATTGGTGTATAATTATGATTTAATTTGTGAACTAAAATAATTATATTGAAGTGCTTTGAAAGAACGCTTAGTAAACGTTTTAAATTAGTACGTCTAAGATATTTCAAGTTTACGATACAATAATGTATATATTATACACATTGGTGAAGCAGTTTTTAAAATAAACTTTACATGATATTGTTTGAATTTTCTAAGGTCATAAAATCAATATAAATTGTTGAATATAAAAAAAAAATTATTGAATACCCTTAAGAAGAGACTAAATAGTAAAAATCAATAAATTTAATATATTAATATATTAACTCTTTCCGAGTACTAAGATGAACTTACTGTACTATTAAACTGTATAATTCCTAGAAATAATATTTTATGAATTGGAAAGTTCATTAAATTATTACTACAGTAGTATAGTTAAGTATTTGATGTAATGAATTTATTGAAAATATTTAAAATATAATATAAAGATCTAGTATATTGTAAATATATCACTAATAAACAAATAATAATCTGAACATTCTGAACAGTTAACAAATAATCAAAAACCTCATATAAATCACATGTTCACTTAATCTTATATCAATCAGAATTCAATTAGAAACATATGATAATTAAAGCAATAATCCGCGACCTTCACTTTTTTTTAAAAAGGCTCCGGTCAATATAACAATCCATCTACATTTTACAATTCTACATTATTCTTATTCTATCTATCCATAATGTTTGTCATGCACATTAATATATAATAATCACATAAACATATGCATTCACAGATACATGTTTTCCATATAATTACTTTTATTTTTCATTTTAATTAATTCATAATAATGAAAATAAAATAACATTCATATTCCATACCCAAATCTTCCATAAAACACTCAAAAAACATATTTAACAATGGTGAGTATAAGATATATAATTATCTTTTTATAGAATAAAACCATCAAGCTCTCTCACATAATATTATTTATTATTGATTTATTCTTTTTTTTTTTTATTACTGATTAAAACATTATTCAAATTTCTCTTTAAAAAGAATTAAAAATATTTAGTTTTACTAATCTTCATTTATTATTTGTTTGTACACTTT
The DNA here is from genome assembly GCF_020882245.1 of Rhopalosiphum padi. NCBI lineage: Eukaryota > Metazoa > Arthropoda > Insecta > Hemiptera > Aphididae > Rhopalosiphum > Rhopalosiphum padi. The sequence goes on along the minus strand of NC_083598.1, from coordinate 16,814,297 downwards.
TATTTAAACACAAAACTAATATTATTTTAGCATATAGATTTAAAAAAAAATATTAATATAAATATTCCTAAATTTAGAACTACTTTTGCACAATCAGGACCATATTATGTTTTTATAAATGTCTGTATTAAATTTTAAATTAATCTTCAAGACTTTTATAATCCCCTTCGTTTTAAAAAAACGTGTTGTCGATACAGTTATAAATAAAATGTAAAAATATAAACATTGTACATAATATAATTATGATTAAGTTGACATTTGTTAAGATTTTGATTGTATAGATTTATTAATCTACTTTACTATAGCTATGGACTTTAATCTATTTAAATGTAATTTCGACTTGCATGCATTAATTAGAAAGGTAATAATGTTATTTTATTAGAACTCTCATCTCCAAACAGCCATTGACTTGGAGGTGACCAAATCTTTTTTTGTATTAATGATAAATTGATAATTTTGTTTTCATTATTACTGTTGTAGTTGGAAATTTTATTCAATATATAATAAATAATAGAATTTAAGAAATATAAATATCACTAGTGAGCAATACGTCCATTCCAATCACTAGATCTTCTTCTTTTGATCATTGAATTTATATTGTTAAGATTATGAAGTGTCAATACATTTATTGAAAACATAAATTCTGCAATCATTGAAATGCAAAAAAAAACCGAAAAACTATCTTTCTGCTGTATAGGATGATGCTTGGAGTGTATTTCAACTGCATGAAAACAATTAGGTCACTGCTGTAATGAATGTGTTAAATTTTGATTTAATTTTAAAACTATATATAGTATACCTATGTCGTTATAGATTTAGAAATTATCACTGGTTTTACATATAATGGCGAATTTAGAGAAATTACCATGAAAATTAAAAATTAATAACCTATATACATACATCTATTTCGATCTATCTATAACTATATATATATATATATTGCAAATTTAACACTGTTAGTGTTTAAAAACATATTATATATTTGTAATGAGCACTCATTTACTTCGAATTAGTATATTTATATAATTTATTTAAAATATTGTTATAAACTTACTATAGCCTTATCATTATTATAATAATAAGCCATTGAATTTGAAATAATGGTTCCACGAGCAATAGTTGATGTATTTAACATTTTTTGTAGATAGATATTAAAGTATTATAGAATCATAATAAATATTCATAAAACCATAATTATTATTGGAAGCAAATTCAATAATATAATATACAATAATAACTATACGTGGTACTATATACTACTATAGACGTAATAATATGTTAATAGGTATTAAATTAATATATATTTCTTATAAAAATATGATGAATCGTTGTACAGCTAATATTGTTAATTCTTTTAGTATTTACTAATTTATTTACACAATGAAATTCACCGGTTTTTAATATTTTTTGTACTTATTAATAAATTAGAAATAAAAGGAAGCGCAAAAAAAACATAAAAATACACAGAATAATGCAAAAAAAAAAACCGTAAAAAAATGCAAAAAATTTAGATTGCGGTCTGATTGTATTGACAGGGCTGCGAACAGGTGTTCTACTCGCAGACGCTATCCCACTACTGCTCACCGCGGAGACTTTTGGCTGCTGGGTTTCCCCCCTGGCCCGATGCGCCTCTCCTTAGCTAACCTGGGTACAGCGGGCTACCCCGCTGGACCCATATTGACGACAAGCTTAGCGCGGACGTCCGTTCAACGCGGACCGACCTGCCACAGTTGCCCCCACCTCAAACCATCCACGCAATCCGACCTCCGAGCAGCCGGATTACAGGAGCGCGCCGCCGCTCCCAGTCGAATGAATAGACTAAAATACTTATATTTAAGAAAATTCTTCTCATTTGTTGACGATGATAATCATGTTATAATTTTGTTATATATATATATTTTTTTTAAGAGAATATTTATTCAATTTTTTAAATTTATAAAACAAAATAAATATTGACGTTACTACAATTTTTTACGATATTAGTCCGGAACGTACCTATTTATCCAGGTCGTATTTGACTGGAATCAAAATATTCTATATTTTAACGGAATATATAATCCCGGAAAGTATATTTCCTGACCGTATAATTACTGATTATTATTATACGAGCTGAAAAAAGTTTATCATGGGTCATATAATATATTTTACTATAATTTAACTATTATTATTTGTTATTCATAATTTCTAAGTTGTTATTACTTTTTTGAATGATAACAGATAATGTGTAATACATACATTTTGTTTTAATATTCCGATGCATTTTTCTATAATTCGATAATCGATATCTATAAGTACACAAATTGAATTTTGAATGATTGTTATTTTAAAAGTTTAGTCGAGTGGAGTTATTGGAATCCCAACATCTTGTTAGATGCCTACTCACTATGTGGTCATACTACTCTGGCCTCTGTGCACTCCACTATATTATGCTCATCAAAAATTTTATTACTTATTAAGTTATAAATAATTATAATTTTATTAAAATAAAATTCCTAGAAAAATATTTTAACTTAGAGTATGAAATTAAAAACGTATGTTATCATCTAAAAGTTAATACAGTAGAAAATTAAAAAAAAAAAAAGATAAACAATATAGGTAGTTTTTTTTTTCAAAAATATATTTAGATTATAAACTCATTGTACTTATGCAAAAATGAATATTTTTCATAAAAGAAATACATTTTAAGGTAGCTGCTAATGAATACAATATGTACTTAATGATACATTTCCTCGTTTATGTGTTATATAACTATATATATATGAGTGTAAGTATTAAGTGTTTAGTTATGCCTTATATAATTACATAAAAGAAATGATATTCACCGTACATATTAAAACATTAAATAAGCATTTATTAAATATATTAAATAATAATTTATTTATTTCAATAAACCTAATACACTTGTAAGCTATCATATATTATAATCTTAGGCAAGTATGAAAATATTTATGTTTATGTCTCTTCAGCTGTCCGTTCATTCTGATCATTGCAGTGAGTGGGTCCCATTTCAGTATTTCACTAAGTTGAGTCGTAGAACCAAAAAATAAACATTTACTCATATGTAAATTGAAACATCGATGTGGGTGTGCGACTAAATTATTAACCGGAAGCCCAAAGATTCCATCTGTTCTGCGAATTCAGCACCTGTTCGCCTACACCCTATAGATATGCTACGTATACCATCATGAAGCACAAGCTGTTACTGAACAAGAAAGACAATTATAAAAAACAAGTGCACATTAGTATAGTATGTAACAATTTGTGGTGTACAAATTCTATACCGGAAGTAATTTGGGCTTCCATTGTCAAACTATTATTATAATAGTTATTATGCGGTGACATACGGTTGAACCATTATCAGCTTGACCGTCAGCAATGTATCGAACGAAAATTTCAAATCGTATTTACTATTTTGTTTATAACATGTTTGTGTTAATCAACGCTAATTTTATAGCCAAATTAAAAAAATAGAAATAAAAATAAATTAAGGTTTGTAATTAATTTGTCAAGATTTCTTATATTTTTATTTCAATAAATCAAATCATTGATATCGTTACAGCCTTGCGGCCTATCGATGCATATTATCTGAAAATATTGACATAATTTTTAGTTATACCTACATGGCATAGATACAGTGCATATTATGTTGTATTTTGGTTGACTTATTAGTAGGGAACGGATTTAAAAGCAAATTGCATTTTTTTCTGAATGTCCGAAAACATTGTTTTCCAAGCACAATGTTAATTTATTACATTAAGGAATTTAAAAAAGTAACTTTTATTTTGCATTTTTTTTACATTTTTAATGCGTTTTTTTTTGTTTTTAAATCATTTTTATGTAGGAATTTATAAATTTGATAACAATTAAGCAGCACCTGATTATGCAGTGCTATTATGAAACACTGGGTAAAAGTATAACGAAAAATCTAAATTGTATATTCATTTTTTGTAAATAATTTTCAGAGTAAAAATAAGATAGAAGGACTAGAAGATGATGAAATGATACGAATAATTAATACCTATAAGAATAAAAATTTATATAATTAAACAAATTTTTTCAATATTAAAAATAATTTTAAGAACACATTTAAAAATTTCTGTTGTGAATGTATTAATCGTATTTTTTAAGGCATTTTTCTTGTTTTTTGAATATTTAAATCCATTCCCTACTTATGTCTTATTAGCTATTAATAATTTAATTACGGACGATGATTTAGAATTAAGTAGGTACATAATACATAAGATACTTATAAAAAATGTATTTTATTTTTAACAATTCAAGTAAATAAAATAAACAGATAAAGTAGTTCGTATAGGATCCAAAGTAAATATATTACGTAGGTCAACATTTCAAAACCCATTCTCGATATAAAAAACATTGGATCGATGTATATGATGGAATAACATAATTAAGCCAAATAATGATCATTGTGCATATCTACAGTACCACGACAATTTTACGTAGGTACATGAAAATATCTAACATTGATAATAATAATTGGTAGTTATATTAAAAATAACAAATGTACCTATAACATGTTAATGTATTTATATAATGAAAAAAAAATCAAAAAGTATGGAGGGGAGGGGGTTTAACTCCCAAATGAAGGTACTGAAGTCACACTTGTCTTTTGATCATAGATTTTACAATGAGCAATTTCGTTCTCTACAGTCTACACTACTAATTCAATACCTACCAGATCATATATAAAATATATAAATGCGGTTTTATACATCACCTGCAAACTGCATATTAATGCATTAATGATATATTCATTTATTATTCATTATGATGGTGCAAACTTTAGAACTGGGACTGCATGATTTACGATATAGATGAGAATTTTTTTTTTAATTATTGAAGTATTATAAAAGAAGATTATTAAATTTGAAATATCTTCCAAGCTATTAGAGATCAAACATTCCTTTATTATACACAAAACCTAATGATAAATAGATTTAAATTTAAATACTATTTTACTCAATTAATATTATTGGTTTGTTATACAAATTCAAAAAAACCTTTAAGACAGAAACAAAAGATTTATAATGTTTTCCGCTAAAACACTATTATATTATTACAATATGTATTTTTTATTTTTTTTACGGAACATAGATTACTCAATGTGTATACATACATCATTATGCTAGTTGAAGCCATTCAAATAGCGATCAACCGTAAATAATACCACTTACAATACATACAATGTGAGGTTTACATGTAGACATTTTGTATTGACTATATGAAGGATGTGGCTAAACATACTGTGATGTGTACAAGCTACCTACAATACAGAAAAAAATAATAAAAATATGTAGTCGGCTTACGTAGATTCGTCATTTTGTATAATATATTAATAAACATTCAATAGGACGAACATAAATTTAAAATACATACCCGGTTTATCGGTATAAACATTTTGTAACAAAATCTTTAGAAATCAAACAAACAAACAAACAAACAAACAAACAAAATAATAATAATAGTAATCAAACAGAACATGTTATATACATTACACAATATATAATATATATAAAATATATTCACACATATATCACAAAATAAACTAAAAACTAATTAAAAAAAAAAAAAAAAAACACTCCAAAATGACAATTTTGAAAAACAAAATCTGTCTAAGCTCTTTGGACAAATTGTACAGGTATCTACAATGTTTGTAAATGAACATTAAAATTGAGTATATAAAAATAACATTTAGTGTAAGTACAAGAGAAAAGGTATAAGATAGACGATACATAGGATAGGAAAAGGACAGTATAAGGTTTTTTGAAAAAACGTAATTTAATTCATAGATGGTAAGGATAAATGCATACATGTTTTCCGAAAAATGTTTTCGAACGTCAGGAAAAAAAAGAATGAAAAATAAAATTAAAAAAAGTACATTTTACATGCTCAATGTATTATGTTTGACACATAAAGCATCAGATAACTTATATTTTGGTCAGACAAGTCGAAGTTATACAATACAAATGAAACGCTAGATGAACCTACTCACATAATTCATTTGTGTGGTATTGTTTTAAAAAATATAAATAAATTACAACAGTAAAAACTAACAATGACGCAACACTAAGACACGTAAGTCACAAGATTTAAGTAATATGGTATTGTGGTCACAGGGAATAAAATAAAATTTAGGCATTACACCTCTATCTCTCAAAAACTAACGAATTTAAATAATAAAACGCTGGTTCATTAGAATTCATCATAAACATTTAAATCTTAAAATAAAAACATAGTTACACTGTGTAAGCGATACAATTAAAAATTAATAATTATTATATTCTCTTGACATTTTTAAAAAAAAATTCTCCCTAAGACTCGGTCAATTTTTTTTTTTTTAAAGAATTCAGTCTTAAGAGTTACTAAAGAAAAAAAATACACACACGCTCGCGCTTTTAAAAATAAAATAAAATCGTAATAAAAATTCAAAACGACGTTAGCGATAAAAAGTAAAAGGTATTTTGATTTTTAAATTAAACACACATAATAATATTATATAAATATGGATTGTGGATATAACAACATTCGTACGGTTTTTGGCACAATCTAACGATAGAAAAATTAGTCTAACAGAGAATGCGTATTGTGCGCGAACATGATATAAGGATCTATATATTATATCACTTATTAGGACTTTCATCCTATCCCTCCCCCCTCTATCACCATGGGCCATAGCGTACGACAACGACGATTAAATCTTCTCAGACGATAGCCAATTCTCCACCTTGAGCCTTATCACCGCCGCCGGTCTGATCGGCGACTACCTGTACGTAGGACGGACCGCGGTTCTGTTCGTAGGCTTGCATGTGGTTGTGGTGCTCCGGCGACGAGTTGGACGAGTCCGAGCTGCACGTGAAACAGTCGCTCAGATATCGGTCGGCCGGGCCGGGCGCGAACAACTCGTCCAGATTCCGGGTAAGCGCCGAATCCAATTCCACCGACTTGTCGGACGAGCCGCCACCCGACTGCGAGCTAGCCCTGGACCGTTTCTCACCACCCGCCGGTCCTCGAGCACGCGTTCGCGATTTGCCCACCGACCGCAGACTGCTGGCTCGGCGCACCAGCCGCGTGGCGATCTCCGACGGTTCCTCTTCCACTTCGAACACGTACGACAACGAATCGTTCTTCTTCATCACGCCCAGTATCCGGGCCGGCGCTTCCGAATCCACCTCCACCAGTTGGCTGATCATCGTGTCCTCGTCACCGCTGAAAACCACATGATCGATAATATAATTAGATATATGATACGTTAATATTTCACACTTGTAAAATTGTTGATTGTGTTGGAGGGGGGGAGAAGGCTGGCGAAGCGACACAGGAAATTTATAATACATTCCGGGTTTAAATAAGACATTTTTGTGCACTCGAATACGTGAAAAATTCAAGATTTGTACTATACATAGATATTCGAAACAGGTTTATAAAATATAAATCGGAAAATTACGAAATACTCGTATATATTCGGCGACATTTTTGCAAGATATTAATGCGGACTATATTTATTTAATTCAATTGGATATCAACTATTTTTTTAATTAGGTATTAACTGTATTAAACGTTAAAGTTTTGAAATTTTAACATAAATAAATTTAATTTTTTTCATTAAAAACAATTACACCAATAGTACAAATGGCACTAAAAAAAATATACTTATTATTCGACAAACTAAAAAACGCTTCTTTGCTAATGAAAATTCAAATTTTATTAACTTAATTGGGAATTAGGAACAGTTGAAAAAAATATTTCGTTACTTTAAAGTCATAACACAAGGACAAATAAATTAAGTTCACAAAAAAAAAAATAAAGTTGTAGTGCGTTAAATTAATTAATTTAAATCACTTTAACTTTTTAATGCCCACCTATATTTTATCTTTAAAAGTACAAGTTTACAACCTACAAACTAAGGAAATTATACAATATTCATATAACAGCGATAACATTTTGTAGCACAATAACTTAATAGTGATTATAGATTATACACAATAAATTAATAATAAAATACAATAATAAATGCCTTTATACATATATCACCCCTAAGAACACGCCATGCTCAATTATGTATCGAAAAAATAATAAACAATAATGATGATAATGATGTCGGTGAGCATATAATAATAATACCTGTTTTCCGAATTTGAGCTTTCCCTGCTGCAGAGTTTCTGATAGTTGTTTTGTGCCTCTCTCATAGCTGCAAGATCTTGAGGTGTTTGGCCTATAGAATTAAACATTTTTTCTTTAAAAAAGTTGTAACAAATAGACACATACGACTGTTATTTAAACGAATTCCTGTGACTTACTCAATCTCTTCGTCGACACAGCTAAATGGTTGGCCACTTCGGTGCTCTTTTTTAGTTTCCATTGCAGTTCTTCGTTGTGACAGGACAGCCGTTTCTTCTTTTGTTTTTCCAAATCGATTTCACGAGCCATTTGATCTTTTTCTTGACTGAGTTGCCTGTATAATTCGTTAAGAGCAATGATTATTATAATATCTTTAATTTATACGGCAATATGCAGCGATTCATGTGGTTTCTTTACTAAGAAAATGATACCATAGTATTTATATTATAAAACTAAAAACAAAAACTTTGTTAAAAGTCCGTGATCTTACTAAAGCTTAATATAATTATAATCGGGGTTCGTGACGTACATCTTTGCATATTTTTACTTCAAAACAACTGTGATATATACAGATACGTTAGTGTGTTATATTTCAGAATACGAAGAGTTAAGATATATAATTTTATTTTGCGTATTTCGAGGGTAAGTGCATAATATGGCGTCAGAGTTTTCGTATAAAAGAATTATTTTAAGACGTTTGGTTATATATGTATACACCAATGTAAAAACAAAAATGAAAAAATTTAGATAAAAAAAAAGATTTACTATAAATTATAAAAAAAACTCATTTCAGAACACTTGGTAAATATGCCCAAGTAATTTTTTTTTTTATTAATTTAAATCTAATAATAAATAAAAAAACTGTTTCATATAAATAACTTTAGTACAATTAATTAATTATGACTAGAGCTCGGATGTTAATGACCAAAATTTCATTCAAATATGCATTTAAAAATTTAAAAATATGCAAATATATGCCTTAAAATATATCAAATATACCTATTTTTCAACAAAAATATGCGAAAAAATATACGCAAAAAAGAGGTTATTATTAATTCAAAATAAATTATAAAAAAAAATGCATGGTAGAAATTAATTACTATAAATATAAATATATAAACTAAAATACATGTTACGTAGGTTAAATAATTTAAATATTAAGATTACACTGTATAACAATGATTTTGGATATATTTTCAAATTTGAAAGATCTTCGACGATCTGACAGTATGTTTTTGTAAGCTGAAAATGACCTCTCCACGTCTACAGAGTTGACCGGAGCATACTTAGTTAACAATGTCGATAGTTTCTATACCTTCAGGAAGTCCATCAAACGAATCTGTTTTGCCATCTATTATTTTAGAAATTTTGGATAATACTTTATACCCAGAATTTTTGTCCAAAACTTTTTGAAATTTTGTGTATATTGATTTACCTTGAGGAGATGAAGCTGCAATTGATAATTTTTCTGAAACAACGTTTATAATGGCAACTGAACTTGATAGAGATTTCCCCTTTTCTTCGAGAGATATTAGAGCCGAAGATAAGAATGAAAAATTTGATTTAATAAAAGCTAAATTGGCTTCAACTCTACGTTCACCCATAACTTCTTGAGCTGTTTTTATAGACAAAGCATCATCGGGATCAAATTTTTCTATAATTGTTTTAATTGTTTTATATGAGTCGCAGTAATAAATAGCCGCATTCAACCACGTCCCCCAACGTGTAATCACTGGTTCTGGGGGCAAACTTAGTTCTGGTGCTTCGTCTTTAAATATGTTTATTCTTGCTGGACATTTAAGAAAGACTTTTTTGACAGAAGAAATAAGTTTGTCAACCAACGGAAAATCACTGCGGATTTGCTCAGCTACACGATGTAAAGCGTGAGCGAGACAAGTTACATGAAGCATTTTTGGGAAAAATGTTTGAATCGCTGATCCGGCCTTTACCATGTATGGTGCGGCGTCACTAACTAACAATAAAACATTATTGTGTTCTACTCCTTGAGGCCAAATTAAATTCATAGATCTATCAAAGAGTTGAGCTATTGTTGTACTATTTGTTTTTTCTAAATGTTCACAATTAACAAGCATGACTTTACCAGGCATTTCAGAATCAAGTACGCCCACAATAACATTGGCTACATAGCGGCCATCTACATCCGTGGTCTCATCGATTGATACCCAAATTTTACGATTAAAGACCTCGGCCTGTATTTTAGTTAAAGTTTTTTTATAAATATCATCTACATAATTTTTCCTTAAGGTCGATTCGTCGGGGATATTTTTAGAAGTATAATTCTCTAAAAACTCTTTGAATTTAAAATTATTTACCTTGTACAGTGGAATATTAGCTGATAGTAATGCTTCAGCAAGATCGGAATTAAAATCACTTTTCTTGTTTGTATTTTGTGTAAATAACGGTTGAACTGTACTTTGTTCGCGTCTTTTTCGGAGATTTACTGCACGCTCATGCTTTGCAGTTTTCAAGTGTTGTGTTACTAAAAATCGTTTACTTGCAGATACTTTAACTTCACACAATTTGCAAAATAATATTTTACCATCGGAACTAAATACATATTCCCCAAATTCTTTCACAAAACTACTTAAACTTGACGAACATTTCGGCATTTTGTGAATAATAATTAAAAAAAAAAAACGTGTATCAGAAAAATTGTATAGTTGAATAAACACAACAACACAACATATGAGGACTGCAGCAAACTGAAAATATTTAATGTCAACAAAATATAAACTCGTCGAAAATATAGATAAAACCCACCCAAGCAGTCAATCTATACTGTTATATAATTAACTTACCTATACCTAGGCTATAATATTAATCTATTAACGATATGCGATAAGATAATGGTCGTCGACAGGCGATTACGAGATTCGTGTATACATAGTGATATAAAATAATTAATAAATATGTGAGTATGAGATAAATATGCCATTAAATCTATAAATGATCAATATATGCATTTATATGCTCAAAAATGTCAAATATGCAAAAATATGCAAAAAAAAGTTGCATATTTGTAATATAGACTTCATGAATCAAATTTGTATCCCACTTCGGTGTAATTCTGGCTGCGCGAAAAAAATATGCCAAGTCATAAACATCCGAGCTCTAATTATGACGTTTTATTAGTATTTTTATTTTCATTGTTATTGTTATGGTATTACGGATGTAAAATTTAAACAATTTAATATTTTTTTAATATATTTTCAGTACATGTTTATACTTTTTATGAGAATTAATTAGCGCATAATTTAATGGTTTTGAGCGCTAAAAATCTCGAACTCTTGTTATTATTTTTGTGAGCCAACGCCCAACAACAATATTATACATTCGATTTATCTTTACGGTTAGGTTAAATTATAGAAATTACTATATTACTATGTTATGAATTTAGTATAATTTTATAACTATAATGGAATGCATAGCATAATATACGTACATTTCGATTTCTGACTTTCTCTGTAGCTGTACGTTTAAATCTTCTACTCGAGACTGGGCCGCTTCTAATTTTTGCAAAATTGCTGGTAAATCGTCGCCTTCTCTCTGTAATTTTTCGTTTTGTTTACGGAGGTCTTGCATTTCAGAACTTTTCAATTCTAGCACGGTTCTCAATGATTCTACTTCGTCCAATAACTTTTGATAGCCAAGACTTGTGTTCTATACAAAGAAATAAAATAGTAAAGAAATTAATTTATACTTAACGAAAATCGATTATCATGTGTAAAACAATTACTTGTAGTTTTTTGTCATCGATTAACCGCTGGTTGTCTTCTTTTAGTACGTCTCTTTCGGACTTTAACAAATCGCGTTCGTTCTCCAACACTAAAATCCTTTGGGTGAGTTCGATCTGTTTTTCTGTAGCAGACTTTTGCATCTGAGACAATTCAAGTTTGTTGGTTTGCTGAAGCTCGACGATTTGTTGGTCATGCGAAATTATTAGTTTCATTTTCTCCTCGTCAGATTCATTCCTGTGTCTATTGAGTTCTTCGTTGAATTGCAACCTCAAGTTATTGGCTTGTGCTTCGAGTTTTTTTTCTAGTCCATAGATTTCTGTTTCTTTTAAAGAAGTAACTAAAAACATAAAATATAAATTAATTTTTAGCAAGGGGACGTATGAAATCGTATTTTATAGTTTAAAAAAGTATTATATAAGACGCGACGATTCTTACTTTCATTGACGAGTTTTTCTTTAATTTCCAAATTGTTTTTATAGTCGTCGATTTCTTTTTGGAGTTTATGAATTTCTTCTTGATATTGAATACATTTTGCCCGAGATTCATCTGTAACAGTTATTGATATGTGTGTTTTATATTACTGTTATACTATATATTTATATAATTTTGATTAATAGGAAAACATGTTCTGTTGTTAAACATGCGTAATAATTTATTTTTCACTATAACGTAACGAAAAAAATGACACGGTTATGTCTGTTAAATTATATATATATCCATATACAAAAATTACATACCCAATGAACATTTGGTTGATACTAAATCGTTGTGATTTGCGTCCAACTGTTGTTTCAGCCTTGTTGTAGACAGAGCATCCATCTGAAAAAAAAGAAAAATATCGTATTGACGTAAATGACGTGACAAATCGAAATAACAAAATCAATTACCATGTTAAGACTGTATGCAAACAAACTTAACATAATAATATTCGCGTTAAGCCTCGGGAGGGTAATAGTAATGGGAAGGTAGGTACGTGTATAAAATGCCGCGAAACGAAACGGAACGACGATCGGTAGATCAAGAAGACGCAATTAAACGGTCGATCGTCCAAAGTTGTACCGATTGACATTAATACGCGTTTAGCGCGTGCATATAGGTATAATAAATAAATACCGTCGTACAGGTCCACTCGGCGGTAGACAACACTGCTACAGCTGTTTTATTATATAATTAGAAACTACGAATACGGTATATCGCTAATGGTAAACCATCATTGTCGCGTACCGTACTCGACGAACGATTCCATTGACTGCAGTGAAACATGCTCGAAAATGCGACTAGACGCCTCCCCCTCCCCCCACAGCTACTTCTCCTATCCACTACATCCGTTGGGATGCGCTCCTCAGGTTATAATATTATTATTGTTTACGGTATGGAAATTTAAAATAGTTCCCGGAAGTCGGGTCGTCATCGTCGTAACCGGAATAAACACAAGATTTATGATATATTTTTGTTTTACTCCCCCTGTGCACGATGTATCCAAAAATAATTAGATTGAAAAAAACAATCGAGTGATGTTAGAACAAAAAATAATAATAAAAGTTGTTTAGCCATATTTTTTTAACTCCAATTTACGTATATATATAAATATACATATTAAATGTTTTCACGTCGAATTCGTTCCATTAAAAATTTAACACGGACGCTTTAACTGCGTTAATGGCGTACCAAATTAATAAATAATATATATATATAAAGTAGTAAAACATTTGCGTAGGAGGCGTTTTCTATCTCTCTCTTTATGATGTATATATATATATATATAAATACTGTTGAAAATAACGATATAATAATAATAAAATAATACTTTTGATTTTCACAAAACACATTGAATAATTTCGTATTTATTTTGTTTACTATAGCTTAAAAAATATATATATTATTTTAAACAATGTACGAGTTATAAATATTTTGAAATGAATATTTGATACATTGTATAAGATACATTTTACTTTCGCCGTTGACCGCAATGATGCAACCAGATTTTTTTTAAGCAGATGTTCGTGGTAAAGTTTTATTTTTGAAGTGACTATTATTCTATGGTTCATTTTGAGAAACGATGATTAAATTATAATATTATTAATTAATAAAAACGATAAATTATGAATAATAAGTTAATAATTTTGAAAATATTACATTTTGAAATTCCCTTCTTTGCAGTATATCAAAACGATTTTTCACTTTCTCAGTTAAACGTATTTCTAATTTTTCTTGTTAAAATATGTAAATTTGGTTACTCTTTCAATGGTTTTAACAAATCGTATATGTAAAGTAAAATATTCATATCTATAAAATATAGTTAGTTAGTATTTAGTTTTGGATTATTTCTATTTTATTATTATTATTTTTTCTTTTTAGAACTTTAATTTGCTTTAAGTAATAGTTAATTAAAATATTTACACAGCGTTTCATCATTTCGAATAAAAAAATTATCTCCATAAAATGATTGATTTATAAATTGTAAAATTGAAATGTCTATGTTGGATTACTAGAAGTGAGTAAAAACATATTGTTTCAGAAAAAAAAATAGGTAGGTATAAGTACCTATACAAGATTGAACCAAATCTTGAGAGATGGGATGGAAATCGAAGTGGTGTGCAGTGCGCATAACTACAAGTACAACGGAGATGGTTTCCACTAGGTACCTATATTAAAACCGTTTTCGATAAAGAAAGAAAAAACAATACCATCGATGTCGAGAAACGTAAACATAACTCACTCCGGTACTTATCCCAACCATCACAAAACTATTCTATACTCGTGTCAGGTTTTTTAGATTTTTTTTTTTTTGTAATAAAGAAGGAGAAAAACGAGAAAACGACTTATCCTCGCCGAAGAATGTATGATATATTATTGTGCGTCGGCATTCAGTTTTTATAAATTTATAGTAAAGAATCGTATTTACTATTATTATTATATATTATGTATATGGTTCGAACTTCGGAATCAGAACGAGTTGCATGCTGAGGTGTGGTAGATGGAGAGGTTATTGGGCGGGAGAGGGGGGGTTAACTCAACAACAATAACAAAAACAACTATACTATACTGCACTATAGGTACTATAGGTACTATATCTATAACATACCATTATTATCATAAAAGTAGTAGGCACATACAGGGCGATTCTTTAAACAATGTACGCTCATTACTCAGAAAAGAATTATTATTATTATTATTATTACTATTCATTACCTATACGGGTACTATACTATACACCAAACTATTTTGTAAATCTAAGAAGCACATTACACATGCAATTCTAACACTTTAAATTTTCCGTAATATTTTTTCACTGTTATGTATTGTTGGTTGGTTATTATCGACTTTTGATTTTTTAAACGTTAACCTATATGGTTATATGTATCATAACTCATAACTCATTATAAGCAAAATACTTTTTTAAAACTGACAACGTAGTAATTTATTTAATGAATAGTTTTTTATTATTATTATTATATATAAATACAAGCATTTTTTTAAATAGTTTAATAACAAATTTTGCTGAGTACCACATCGTTTATAAATACTTAAAAATTTAAAACTATTCGTTCAATATTTACACGTTACAATATTTAGAAAAGTAATCCATAGATCTCAAAATAAAAGACATACATCTAATAAATGATATAGCCATAGGTTTTCATTGAAAAAATCAAGTTGACAGAAGTATATTTTTCTGACAAACGTAATAAAAGCGAAAAAATAAAACAATATAAACAATATTAATATTATAGAAAATATTGAACGTAATTTTAAAAGAAAATTCTGATGAAAAAACTTATACTTTTCAAGGAAAAAAAAGAATACTTTGTTGGCTGTCAAAAGAATCACACTGTATACTCCATAAAACATACCTATGCCATAATGTCTCATGTGGTCACTATAGCGATATTATGTAAATATTATCAAGGATGTGCTCGATCGTAAACAAAATCGTTAACATGTTGTACTCACGTCGTTGACGAGGTACTGGAAGAGTACGGATACCGCGTCGAAACCCTTGGTGACATGATCCAGCTGTGTCTCAACGAGTTGTAGAGTTTCTCGATCCACAACATCTCTTTTAGCGCCTTTGACTTTTGCCGCCACCGCAGTGGGGGCTGCGGTTTTATTGACTTGTGATGGTATCGTTTTGCCATCGGTTTTTGTTATCGTTAAACTGTGATCTGTAACCGATAAATTATGACGTTTTATTTTGTTAAGTTTACGCTTGATAATGAAATTTGGTTTACACTCATTACAATTATTATACGAATAAATACAATTTAACAAGTAGGTATATTCTATTACACTACACGGAACTACTAATTGCTTATACATATACTGTTGAAATTATATTGAAAGTATTTAAAACTATCAATAAAACATGTACGATAATTTGACCATTTTTTATTACTCGCATATAGAACAATAACGTTTTTGATTATAAACATTGATTAAATAATTGAACAATTATTTAATCAATGATTTAGAAAAGTTTAAAAAAAAACTTGTAATACTTAATGCACACTATACACCAGTAGGTTGTCAAATTTATATTCTATTTTTTTTTACGTTTATATGAGCTATGAATAATTATACTACCTATTTAATAAGTTAATAACTGCTAGTGTTCCTCGAGAATCAATACTATTAGCCCTACTTTACATAAGGTCAACATTTCTGACATCCCATAGACGCCACACATTAATCTAACCCATTTTTTTCCTGATACAACAATCTACATAGAAGCAATAAATTATAAAATCATTTAAATATTTTATCATCTTAATTAAATAATGGAGAAGGGGAATAAATAAGGGAATAGTAATAAATTCCTAAACAATTTTGAGCGTATTGTTCAATCTACGCCGTAATCGTATTCCATCATCGTTCATTTTCAACAATTCCCTGAAAGCTATCCGGATAAAATTATTAACTTTGGTGGCCGCACTTATATGATTTAAAGCTCAACGAGGTTATCTATACCAAGTTATGTTGTTACGTATTATAAACAAAAAGTTGAAAATTTAGAAAAAAATATTTACTGCTCATTTATGATCAACTATACCCTATAGGTCATATTATACTATTATTATTATATTATAGGTTATATTCGTATTATATATTGGTAACCAGCTTACATATTATTATTGCTTATCCTATTGGGGACAACAAACATTCTTAAAAAAATTCAAATAATACTTAAACATACACAAATATCTTAAAATTCATTCACAATTCAACAGGTACAAACACTATCGTCCACATAAAACAACCACTAGAACGCCACTTTAGACAAGTACGTCCTCGTTACTTAATTTTTTTATAAATAATAATACCACGATAATTTAGTTTAATCTATACTAATTACTTAATTACTACAACTCACTTCATAATTTAAGATAAATTATATTATTTTATCGCAGTTCATAAAACCATTTATATTTATAGATAGCGTAAGCTACAAATGTCTTATTGTAATAAATTTAAAAAATAATAATTATAACTTATGATTAATAATTTCATAACTCAAAAGATTCTATGAAATATATTATAAGTACTTGATATATAGTAATAAATAATAAAAATATATAGGTATATTAGATTATTATAATTAAAGACGCAATGCATAACTATGAGAATTATAATTTATAATATAGTTTTAAAATATTGTATAATGTAAACCTCCTAATGTAAGACACATTTTATTTAGTTATAGAAGATATTTAAAAAGTTATATATGTGTGGCATTAAATTTAATGTTGAAGATACGAGTATAAACTTGAAACAAATTAAAAGTAAAATAATAAAATTACCATAAAGTATACATTTTAATATTTTATGGAATAATCTATAAAAACCGTGTCTATAAATTTAAATAAACGTGTGTAATGGCTGATAAGGATATGCATTTAAAATCAAAGATAATATATCTTAATACAGTGTTAAAATAATTTATGGTTAATTTAATATCGATAAATTTGAATATGTGCATAAATTGATTACCTAATATTATAATAACACAAATACGAATACCGAGGGTTGTTTTTCTAAGTATAAATATCAAAAATAATAACAATCAATATATTTAATTTAAAAAAAGTACAATAAATTAACGTGTTTAACATGTCGAGTTCCACCACAGAATAAAATATATAAAGTTTAATATGTAATATATATATAGATAATAATTTTTAAATGCATTTGTTTTTGTAGCATTATATATAATAACAATTATCATATTTATATTAAATCATTTAAATCCATTATTAAAACGTGAGCGATTAATTCCAATAAAATACGTTAAACTAGAGTCATTGTATACGTGTATATATAATATTAGAAATCAATAGAAAGTTCACACAATTCGAAAAATATTCTAAGTTGAATCAAAAAAGTTTAAGATTTTATTGTAGCTCGGAGCTTATTTTTTACTGTTAAATTTCTTTTATATAGTTATATACGCCAAAAATATGAAAAATGACCTGCACATCTTACGATTGTCAAAACAGTATATTATATATTAAGTTTCCCATCAATATAGATGTTGTACAAAAACGTTTTAGATTACTCAACGAAAACAACAATATAATATATTATAATGTATGCTAGACCGAATATTATAGGTCCGCTCAAATTTCAATGATATAATATGGATTAATTTATTTGATACCTGTCACAATATCGTTTTCATATAATGATCGAGAATATTTTAATATGATTACTATTATGCCGTTGAAGTCGTTATTTTTATTTTTAGACAATAATACATAACATTAACGATCGTTAACAGTTCCAACTCTTAAATGGTCAGAGACAAGCACTGCAGCATTCTGGACACATATATGTTAACATTGTTATTTATTATGTCACATTCGAAAACACTATATTATGTAAAAAAAATATATCTAATCTACATGTAGTTGTTAAAAAATCCTATTAAGGGCGTATTCATACCTAGGAAACACACCATATTGTAATTCCGAATAAAAATCACAGTCGAACAAATTGCGGACACGGCTAAATTTATCTCAGTAAAATGCAGGTCATAGATCGAAACGATAACATAAATCATTAATAGACCAAAAAATACTAGCAAACAAGTATTTAAACATGCCCAGAAGAAGGATTATAACGATGAACTAAATAAAAAGCGATTATATTATATCGCTATCGCTATAACAATATTATACTATACTACATACCTAATATAATTCAAGTTTTAATAGCATTAGATACCACTGAATAATATCTAATAACTACAAAATTATAATTATTAGTTGCTAGGCTATTCGAACCAAATGGTGTAGTACATTGTAAATTTTTTTTTTGAAATAGGTGGGGTATGGAATACTGTTTTTGTCTCTAATTTTGTGTGTTATGAATAAAATATGATGAATTTAACAACACAACAATTTACTTAATTTAATTTGACAAGTAATAATAAACAAACAATTCCGAACAAGTCAATTGCTATGATCGCCGACTATAACCTATGTACTTGGGGGGTCCGGTTTATTCTCGCATGAGGTGGAATGTTTCAAGGTTTTGATTTTTCAGCATCATAATAATATATACATAAATGACCTACATATAATTTAAAAGTTTAAAAATTTATGAGATCTAAAATTTGAAAATATAAGTACGTAAAACACTATGCACTGCACATGGTGACATTGAAAACAATTCATGTGCACACATCGGTATACTAAATTAATAATATTATATAATATAATATATAAAAATACTGGTATCGAAACGAGATTATTAATTGTGCTTCAAATGACGTGTAAACACAAAATATGTCGTCATATCGACACGATTTAATTTATGTATATAATATTATAACAGGTATACGAAACCATAAAAAAATACAAAACGTTTCTCGATGAAATACAAATTTTAGATCGCGGTCGACGCGTTTACACAACATATCGATAAAATTACACGGATAATTAAACACACGCGTCCATCGTCGAAGTTGTCGGTCATTATACATATATGATGCGCCGCGGCCGTCGGGTACAATATATAGTCGGCTGCAAAAGGTAGGTATATAATAATATATGGTTATAACCAAGTGGACATTATTCCTATTTTTAAATAATACATGTCAACCGCTGGCCACCGGCCAAAAAACAAATATATATATACGCATACGAGCAGTATATAGAGTCCGCCGCCGCGCCGGTGCATCCAAAATTACACTTCCAGGAGAAGATATGTGCGCGGTGGAGCTTATATTAAATTCGTTTTTTTTCCCGAATTGCCACATTAAGAAACTCAAGAGCTTTTTACTTCTGGAACATTATATTAACATTATATTACACACACACGAATTTGTTTTATTGTTAGACACGTCGTAATATTGTAATCATTATCGTTAAGTGCGTCTCGCGAGAACTCTACATTTCAGCTTTCAGAAGCAGTGATGGACAACACAGGATTTTCTCATACATTATATACTTATATATAGATTCGTTTTGAGTGTGTGTGTATGTGTACGCCGTAACTACGTAAGACTCGATGGCCTGGCGGGAAATGGCGATGTACGGCAGTAGTGAGGTGCGGAAGTGGTGAACGGCGGCAGGGCATCGAACCGCATCGCACATCGTTACAAATTTATCGATGGACATATAATATATTATTTTATATCGTTGCGGGACTAGAAAAGTACTACGATTCCTATTAAGGGAGCGGGACGGCGGCGGGTCACATAACGGACGGATTGTGTCGGTCGTAAGCTAACACAGACAAGCCGCGACTTGAGTCTGCTCAGAGGTAGCGCAGTTATCCATCAAGCGTAATCCTCCAGCTATAAACCTTTCCCGTACACGTATAAAATCGAATTCGTTTACATTTGTTCATACGGGTACAAATAAGACGGTACTAACCGACTAGCTATATATTACTATTATAGCTACTTACTTATTCTTGACTATACAATGTGATATCTAGCATATAAAATTGTTTGCTTGCACATGGTTTTTAAGCTGCAATTTGTTGTTCTAAATTTTCAACTCTATATGAGTTATTATATAGTGTCTCAGACCATAAATAATGCGACTACAGAGATATAATTATAAAGCGCGTATTGACTACTACCATAAACACCTGCAGTCCACCCAGGATAGTCACCGTTCCCCGACGGTAATACCTAAAAACCTCGCAAACAATACGTATATTGGCCGAATATTGTAATTATTACGAATGACGTAGATGACTATACGGTTTTCGAATTTATTCCCAGAGTATAGGCACTATAATTTTTTCTCCCGAAGACACGACTCACACAATATTATGTTCTGCTATTTTCGTCATTCTATGCTACAATCATATTTTTTGGAAAACATAATACCTCTTCTACATTTATAACTACTTATTGTTCGCGATGTAATTTGATCCGAAAAGTCTTCAACCGAACTGCGACAGACCAGGAACAACTTTATAATACGCATATTGTTCCAAAATCAACAATAATTATTATTATGTCAAGACATGATAAATAAAATAATTAATAACAATGACTGCTTATAGACTAAAAAGTATTAAAAATCATACAACTTAATCGATTATATTGTATACTAATATTTTGCGTGTTTTCAATGAATTACTGACAAGCGTTATCCAGCAATATCAGAATATCACACTGAATTTTATTATTAAAAAACAAGTTCAGGTTCATAGTGCGCTTCATCCTCATCAATATTCTAATTTTGCGTACAACTTATTTTATTTGTTCCAAAAAAAAAAAAATGACAACATTTTTATAAAAGTATATAACTAAATAATATATCATCATTCATCATGAATAATCATTAAAAAATCACTTTTTAATTTATGATAAACCATACTTTTATAAAAATTAATAACCCAAGTGGTCAAGTATCAGTAAAAAATATCTACTACAACTACACAATTGACGTACTATGTTATGTAATTATTTTTTAAATTTAAATAATTGGTCATAACTTTTGATCGAAATTGAATAAAATATGATATAATTCACTAATTTTCATTTGATTCTAAACTTAATTCTTTACAAATATAATTTGACCAGTGCATCAAATACTGAACTGTAAGTTCTAAAAAACTCAAGCATTAAAGTGTAATTATTTAAAATTTAAATTATACTAATAACATTGTAAACAATGCAAAAAATATTAATTTTTTCAGAAAACTTTAAAAAAATGAAAAATAATAACAAATCTTATTAATATGTATAGATATGATAAATTATTATTGATAATAATATAAATAACACATGTTTATACGAGGTGTATCTCCCGCTCGGGAATATTATAGGGACTTCACTGCTTTTTATTTAATTTAATTGTTGGTATATTTTTGGTAACATCAGTATCGTTGCCAAAAAAATTAATATTTAAGAGCCATTTAATTATATAATAGTATATTATACATTGTTGTAAATCAAACAGAAAATAATTTCACTAGAACAAAACAGATATATATATATACAAAGGATTTTAAACAACATATATAATCTATACAATAAATCTATATAAACATTGCGAATTGCAAAAATGTATTTTTAGCAATAATCTATATTGATACGGTCTGCTGATTAGCCCAGTTCCCGTTCGGACGAGCGAGCCCGAATTTTAGATTGTCGACCCATAACACTCTGGCAACAAGCCCGATAAAAAAACGGATTTAGTTTTTATGCTCTATTCGTTTAATTACACTTAGGCGAAAATTAAAATACAAGATTTTAGAAAATATACATACTTTTATGAAAAACGGAAAAGCAATAAATTTAATTCGAAAACTAAGTGTGTTTATAAAGAAAAACAACGAAACTATGTGAATTATCAAGAAAGCATCTGATTAATAATCACATACCGGAACAGATGTATACACCTACAATCTATACATACTATGTATAACTCATTTATAAGTTTTCTTTTTCAAACATTACATGATAGCTACACACAATTTCGAGTTAACAGCACTTTCGAACACAACTATAATACATTTAGTAGTACACGTATACTATATTATTATGTCAACATTGAGATCCAAAAAATACTTAGTCAAAATCAAAATTCATTAAAACGCCAATATTATTTTATCTATTTTAAGCGTATGGATTCTTAAACCATGATTTGTACTGCATTGATTTTATAAGACTCGTGGATAAGAGATTATTTACTTACCCTGTTGCCGAGCTTTTCGCCTGTGTAATCGTAACGACGACCATCTCTGCAAGTGTGGCACATCCGCTTTGTCAGAGAGTACGACTGGCGGTGGCGTAGAAATTACACTAGGTCGCCGATTAGATGATTTCGAACTAGAATTTCCGTGAAACAGGGCCGTCAACTTGCCCAAAGTGCCTACCATAATTGTGTGGATAATACTAATCCGATAACCAAACTGAATTTTCAATCAAACCACGTCCGGTCTCTCCCTCATCGGCTAGATCTCACGGCCATAGGAGCAAATCATATTCAATTGGATTGCGCGAACCGATTAATTTTCAAATCGCGAATTTGTCGGTTTTTTTTCTCAAGTCATTATTCGATTGAAACATTATGTACGACGGGTGCACATGTGAATTATGCATGGAATACTAGAATATGAAAAAATACTGTTCACGTCTGAAACCACATTAGGAATCATTGACCCACGATCGTGATACACCGTTGTAATTACCTACGTCCTGGGGCTCATAATACTGCAGCAAGAATGACGATATCTTATAACAGTCCATAATAAAAATCTGAATATTATATAGATAGGTGGCTATAATATAGTAACGCAAAAACCTTAAAACGTTTAAAAACTTTTCGATATTACTGTTTTACATACAGGTTTTCGGTCCAGAAGTTTGTGTGAAATATTCTAAGTAGGTGAAAGCATGCGTGCATTGTATACGTTGTTTTATATAGAGAAAGGCCACTTGGTCCGGTCTACAGGTGATTTAATGAAATTTGTGACGTGTATAAGAAGTGGTATCTGCAATACGTTTTTATATTTACACTGTTGACGAAAGATTACAATAATTATTATACAGTCGTATATATTAATCGAATAAATAAAAATCAACACGTTTTAAATGATAACAAATAAATTTTTAATTGCACAGGAAAAGAAAAAATTAAATCTGAAATCGACCTTCAAAAAGCAAGCATCTAAATGCACAACTATCGCGTACCCGCTGTTATATCAACGGCGAAAAGAAAACGATATAAATTACCTAGGTATACACGCATAAAAATGACATTATTAATTTTCAATTAAATTATTATTATTTTAATCTGTGATGGACGAAAACAATTTTATAGCTTTTTATCTAGAGTTCAAAGAAGTCTATATATTATTATAATTTATATTGTAATCTAAATATTTGTATTGGTTTTATTTTATACTCAATTTTTATCACTTTAAATAACTAAAAATACATTTAGAAAATTGATATAATTATAAAATAAACATTAGATTAAAGTTATATTTTATTAACACTACCTAACATTGTTATCAGTTTTAATATTGATATTAAAAAATGATAATTACATATTTTTTAATTTTAACATGGTAAAAATCTTAGAGACTTGGTAAAAAAAACTATACTATTGTATTTAACAATATGAAATATGCGGAAACGTATGCATATAATATATTTATATCAGCACTCATTGTGTAATAAAAAAAGAGCAAGCTTGTCAATAAGGTCAATGAATTCCTAAGTTTCTGACGGAAATCTATCTATTGAAATTTTACCTTACCGACAAGTAATCCATGAATGTAGATTATTATTAAACATCAATTTGCACTAGAACTGCATAAATACGAATCTGAATAAGACGGCGATGTTATTGATAACACACCGGTACACGTATACGCGGACGAGCTCTCACGAAAACCGGCCGATTAAAACTAATAGCAGTGGCATCTCGAAGAGAACTTCCGCTACGGCCCGGCTTCGCTATAGTACCCGACCTTCGAATGCTGAACCGTCGTTGGCAACCATTCCAGTCACCCACACAGTGATGGCTAAAATTTTTTTGTTTACTATATTATAATTTTGACCCATACGATTCGCATTAAACGTTACGACTAACAAACAAACGTACGTACATGTCGACCGCGTAAGAGACACAATCGGATTGCCGCCATATCGATATTGTACAATGGTTACTAATTATAATGATTAATGATGTACCTACGCATTATATACCTGCGCTTACGTCCGAAATAATTACAACATAAACGGGTAACACGCACGTGTTTCGGCGTCACGATGAATGACTCCCACAGACCTCCACTACTTTTATGAAAACACACAGTCCATCCCACCTAAGATCACGCCACGTGACTTGTTGAAAAATCTATCAACTGATCTACACACCTATATAATGTCATCTCGTCTATCACTAAAAAACACGATAAAATAAATAGTATATATTATGCCCCCATAAAAATATGTTCAAACGTAAAAAAGCAAGCCGATACAAATATGGTGTAGGTAACTGTATATAAGTATATATATATTGTACGTATCAAATATTATAGGAACTATAATAATAATTGATAATAAAAAAACAACAAATATATTTACCCAACTTAGAAATGCAATAAATGCAATGTCTAAAACTCTACATCTTTGATTAAACTACTAGTAATGATGATGATGTTATTTAATTGAATACGAAACTAGGTAGATACCAACAATTTAAGCATTCATTTGATCAAATTAATTTTCAGTAAAAATACCCGAGTACCCATACAGTAAATTGATATACCTATAGTTTATACTACAATTTCGTATATTATTATTATATTTGACATAATAGAAATGATAAACATATACAGTCGACTCTCGGTAATTCGAAGTTCAAGGGGGAACAAAAATTCGACTTATCAAAAACTTTTAAAAAGTATGTTTATTTTTAAATTATTTTACATTAAAGAAATAAAAAAATGTTTTCTTACATTCCTACTTACATATTATCATTTTTAAAGAATTGGTGTAAAGTTAATTGTTTTTGTTTATTTAAAACATTGTTCTCAATTCTATTTTCTAAAATACCTAGTGGTTTAAATAAATCTTCCATACCTTCATTGCCTTCTATATATTTACGTAATGTTTCTAATACAAGTGTCGCTTCTTTATTTGTAATAGTGGATTATATTTGTTGGTCTTCTATCTATTGTATGGAGTTATCAAGGTTTAAATTTCAAATATGTAGTTGACTACAATGGTCGGGTTTTACAAAAAATAATCGCCTTGATAAACTATTTTTCGTATACTAAATTTGGATAAGAAAATTCGAGATATCGAAAACTTGACAAATTAATTTTCGAGTTAACAAGATTATTTAAACATTAAGTGTTATTGTTATTTGAAGGGGAATTTTAATTATTATTTATTCGAGATATCGAAAATTTCGAATTACCAAGGTTCGAGTTACCGAGAGTCGACTGTATTTTAAAGAATAAATATAAAATTAAGAATTTTAACTAAAAAAAAATATCAAGCATCAGTGTTAAATTAAACCAGAAGATCTATTAAATAATAATGCCAACACGAAAAAGACAACATCAAAGAGGTAGAATTACACTCGGTATACTCGTATGTATGTAGATATATAAGAAAACTGGGCTTCCGCAAGTAAAACTAGTTCTCGACATTGATTTTCATTGGTTCAACGCGCTCATTGGTATCGTGTATTTTAAAATTGCAGTAGTTTTTTATGGTTAAAAATAATTGCAAGTTGTTGTTTTTAATCGCGAAATGATTAAAGAGAAAAATAACATACATTGCAGTCTACATAACATTAGTCTACTAATTTCATTCTGTTTATAATGATTTTTGTATTCATAAAATATCTAAAAAAATTCAATAACCACGAAAATGTGTACAGGTTATGTTACGTGGCTTTTTCGAATAGTTACAATTTTCAGATGCATAATATAATCAGGGGCGTATTTAAGGGAGGGGCCCATTGGGCCTGTGCTCCCCCCCCATTCACTATATTTTATACTTTTTTATATTATTTATGATATATTTTACAACTTTACGCCCCATGTACGCAAATTTGAACTTATTGTTTATGCCCCCCCCCCCCCCATAAGACATTTCTAAATAGATCCCTGAATATAATATAACATCTAATATCAATACATAATCATTATACATGAAAAATCGTTTAGGCTATTAAAATAAATATTAATAAATAATAATGAAACAATATATTATATGCATATATAAAAATACAAGTTTACAACATATAACAAATTTAATTAATTAGTTTATATAGGCTTATTAATTATGAATAAAGTAAGCGACGATTGCATTTTGTAATAAAAATGTAATAATATTTAATCAACACACACGCGCGTACGCGATATATTTTTAAAAAAATTGAAAGTTTTTAAAATATATACCTGAGTTTAATCTTCGGTTTTGAGGAGTTGCTTTTGAAGGCGTAGTAGTCAAATGTTTGCGCACCGATGGTACAACGACATTTACTGACGGCGAACGCAGATTAAAATTTTTATCTGTAAAAAAATAATACGCATCATAAATCATTTATTAGAAACGCTTCAAGAATAAATATAATTAAGTCAATCAAAACTAACCTAAACATAAATCTTCAAAATAATGGTGACCATAATTTCCAATTAAAAGAGTTTTCACTCGGTTGAAAATACTAAAGATACCTTGCAGTATGCGTATCATCTTAAAGACTACCAATTAAATAAAAATGTATTAGAAGAATAAGATATATTTTCGCTCTAGTTGGCCTCGGTTTCCTTATAAAATGAGCATATTTCCACTACTTATACTATAGTTTCCTAACACGGATAGACGAGATTGCGTCTTCATTAAACACTGGCGAATGGCGATTAAATAGTTCTAATAAAATATGATAGGTATAAGTAAGGTGAATGACGGAAACTAAAAACATTTTCTTTTAAGTAAAACATGATAAATGAAAACCGCATTTTACTTTCTAATGCAGTGTTGCATAAGGTCCACTGTGGCTCTGTAGTGGAAATAGTTGAATTTTCTTATTAAAAGGAAATAGTGATAACTGATAATATATTAACACTACGGACAAATAATTACCTAAAAGTTGACCAAAACAAAAATATTGCAATTAATTAAATTCAAAAATTCAAATGTTCAGAAAACCGTATTTTTAAATAAAACAAACACAAAAAGGCAAATTAATCGTACCTACGTACATTATCATTGCATCAAAACATCTTCAATATAAATACCGAAGCATAAACATTTTTTAATTCAATTTTAATCGGTGTTAGTATATTATCGGTCAAATAATAATATAATAATATAAGTATAATTTACAATAGCACCTTCAACTTCATGAAATACAAAAATATTTCACGAAATAGCCACACCAATTTGACATCCTGTAATTATTTTACTTAATGAAATATAACATTTACTACACAGTAATTATAAACTATTTTTTAGATAACCTCACTATTAACCTAATTTCAAATATTGAATATTTGAATATATTATCATTCAATAGCGGGATGTAAAAAAAAGTATATTATACAACTACGTAGGCACCTACTTGTTTTTTTCTATAGAAAATTAAAAAAACAATGGAAAAAGAAGTATCTAACTCAAAAACAAAAATATATTGTAAACTGTAGTCCAATTGAAAATGTAATTACTAATTAGTTGAAAAAATAATTACGGACACTTTAATTTTTCTCATACATAAGAAACTTTCCCATGCTAAGTCAAATTTAATTATCAAACGTTCATTTAATAAAAAATAATTGAAAAAATAAACATTTCATTTCTTTTATATAATATACTTTTTGAAAAAGTATTTAAATGCATGTTCTGAATAATTGTTTTATTCTTTTTATTCGCTAAACAAAATGATTAGTTCGAACTCCTGAAATAATTACAAATTTAAAATTTGTGACAGAAAAAAATGTTTCTATTAAAAATATTATTAAAAATTATTAACATTAAAATATTAGTTTTTCTTTTAAAACGAAATTTAATTAGCTTATAGTAACGATATATGACATTAATGTGGTGTATCCCTTATGGTTGTATTCAGTGGCGTAATTTGGTTATTTTTGTGGGAGGAGGGGGGATAATGTGTTTTTACATTTTACGTATAAGCCCCACTCCAAAAAAATTGTGTTTATCATATCATCTCCTATCAGTAGAATAAATGTATGTACCTACGCGTGTGGCAGGGTCCACACAGAAACAAATAATTACAAAAATACATTCAATAATATTTATTGTTAAATCAGTAAATAAATGTAGTTAACCCGTCTTTAAGAAAAATGTCATGATAGAGGGGGGAGAACGACACCCTAATCCCCCCTTCCCCGTAATTACGTCACTGGTCATATTACAAGTGGTTTTGGTCTTGTATAGATATATTATTATGTATTGATTAAATGCAATTAGAATAATGTATTGTATTTAAAGTATTATAAATTTTTATGTAAATATTACCTAACGTTAATTTTAAACTATTCCAAAACTGATGAAAATTAAAGAGGAAAAAATATATATTTTAAAAGTATTAAAATACATATTCTGAATACCTTAATATACTCAAATTCGAATACAAAATATAGTATTTTTTAGAAGATTGGCAATTTGTAATACAATTTATGAAAATTATACAATTTTCGTTCACGATTAAAACATTTTATTTATTTATTTATTTCAATGTAAACAAATTAAACGAAGTATACGAGTAATATTAATAAAAAAACATTTTGTAGTGAACATTAATTTGCACTATATTAAAATGATACTACAATTAGCTAATCAAAGTATAATAAGTTGCCTATACTACGGGCGTATTGCTTTGTCTAATTATTTTAATAAACTAATATTTTTATGTTGCTTTTTAGTCTAATAGTATTATATTCATCATATTTTATCAGTAATGAGGATTACAAGATTCTTCTTTTCTTTTTTATTTTTATTTTCATATTTTTAATATTATAATTCATTATTTTATTTCCCACCAAAATGTGATTAATTAGTCAGCAGTTAGTATAGAAAAAAAATATATAAGTAATACAAGATCTAATATGAAATCATGATCGCATTATTTATTATAAAATATATAACTACTATACATAGACAATTATAATAGACAACTATAATAGACAACTAACTATTATCATAAAATATTTAATACTTTGATTGTTGTAAATTTTCAATTTAAAATGAATTCACCATAAATTTTATTTGTTTTTACATTCTTATTGTTTTAACAGATATAATATTTGTGTAGTTACCTAATTAACATATTTATTTTTAAGCCATTATTTATCATGAATATTAATTATTTAATGTATTACAGTAATATAATGTATTTGTGAATGTTTAAATAAAAATAATTTTTGAAAAAATTATTTTGTTACTACTAATATATTTAGTAATTTCTATAAGATTATAATAAACACGTAAATGTTATAAACACCATTACACTAATCATTTTTTTATAAGACCAAATTAATTATTATACTAATAATGAACTCTTTCTGCAATATAAATAATTTAAATTCCATTAACTAAATATAATTAAATTATTGCTTTTAATAATAAGAAATAATAAGACCTACAATGTTTATAAATTTATTAAATAGGTTTGAAAATTATTTAAACAAGACAAATTTTAATTTTTAAGTTATTTCATTCTACACTTATTTTTCTTCAAAAGTTTAAAATATAAATATTTTAAACTTAATATAGAATGATACAAAATGAACCGTTAAATATAATTAATTAAGAATTTAATACTTTTATTCCAAACTTTTAAAAATATATGTATATATAAATGTATATTATACATTTTTTTTTACTGATAAATGATAATAAAAAAAATTATTACACAGTTAATTAATTATATTTGTCAGTTATTTCTGTTAACACTGTATATTATATTAATATATATATTTTTTATCATTTAATTTATAATATGTATTACTTACTGGCTAAAGAAGGATGTGATGTTGCTTGTTTCAATGTAATTTTGGTTTCTCCACTAAGATCACTAAAAGAACTATCTCTAGAGCTGTTTTGAGAGCTCTTAGGAATACATCTTTGCCTAGAAGAATTAGGTTTTAGGTCTGACATTGGTAAATTAGATTCTGATCCACCACGAGCTCTAGTTCTGCGACTAAAAATATAATTAAATATTATATTAACTGATTAATAATTAATAAATATTATATAGGTAGGTGGTAGGTCACTATACAACAAATACCTTTTGGCTTTCAAAGGTGTATTTTCTCTATGAGATCTGACAGGTAATGGTTCACTATTTGTAGGAGATTCTTTTAACCTGTTAGTATAAGGTATTGTCAATGGATTAATAGAATTAATCTTGCTTTTGACATCCTTCAATCGATTGATACGGATCTTCTGATCAGTTTTACTTTTTTCTATCTTATTCATTACAGCGTCCCAACGGCCTGCTGGTTTTCTAGTTCTTGGAGCTCTGTTTTCCTGATCTTGTCGTACCTCCAAGGTTTTAGGTTTTACTGGTGTTGGTCGTTTGTAACGTTTACTAGCAGGACTTGATGCATCTTCTGTACATTCCGGTATCGTTGAACAAGATGGTTGATCTATTGCATCTATATGAATTTGTTGACTGTTAACAGATGAGGGAGAAGTTGAATTATTTGAAGAAACTGGTTCTGAACTGTCTTTTAGTA
The DNA here is from genome assembly GCF_020882245.1 of Rhopalosiphum padi. Classification (NCBI taxonomy): domain Eukaryota; kingdom Metazoa; phylum Arthropoda; class Insecta; order Hemiptera; family Aphididae; genus Rhopalosiphum; species Rhopalosiphum padi. The sequence continues at coordinate 16,782,711 of NC_083598.1, read as the reverse complement.
CAGGTGGCTCCTCAAATATTCTATCAAAATCAGAATAAACACCGCTTGAGTCCATTTCCTCAATAGTGGGACCAGGGTTGTTGTGATTATCTGGTTGAGTTTCAGGTTTAATATTATCTCTCCTAGAGTATAATGTACCATCAATAACTATAGCTTTACGATGACAATGATCTTCTGCTTCACTCTCAGTAAAAAAATCTGAATCTGTCATTGGTTCAGTTGGTCCAAGTCGTTTAACCGTAGCTCCACGACTTGTAGGACGACTAGTTTCACAATCACCTTGATAACCAGTATCAAGACTACTAACACTGGTTATGCTTGTAACAACTGTGTTTATTGTAGGAATATTAGGGACTGGAACCACAGCAGTTGTTGTTTTTGATGAAAAATCATCCATGGGTAAATCTTCTAATGATGGAGTTCGATCTATTGTAAAATTATCGTAAAAAACATGTCCAAAAGAAACAGTTGAGCGTTTTGGATAGGCACTTGCACTATCATGTTCAGACACTGTATGATTAGAGGGGTCTGAAGACAGAACTGGAGAAACTAAATCGTCATCTTTAGGCATAGAAATTGTTTCTAAATCATTCATTGTTACATCCCCATCAGAAATACACTGAAACATAATAACAAATAATAAGTAACATAAAGTTTTTGAATAATTATTAAAATTAATATACATACTTCTGTTAATTGATGAGGTGACATTTTAAAAAGAAGACCTGGAACTTCATAACTTGCTTCATCGCCTCTAAATTCAACCATTTGATCTGGTGACAATATTCCAAGACTGTCAGTGCATTCAAATGGAAATTCTGTTTTAAGAATATCTAAATCCCAATTTTCCAAAGTAGATGTACAGCCATCATCAGACATGAGTTCAGCTTCGGTTTTGTCATCAACAACATTTTGACACTCGGATATACGTACCAAGTGTGCCAAGACAAACAATGCACATTGATCACGACAAGAAAAATATCTTACTCCGCATATAGATCCATCACAAACTCCGTGTCCACTATCAACTTCTACTCCACACCAATCACCAGGACCCAACACAGTTTTACCAAAATACCTAAGAATGCCGGTTTTTGAATGTCTCGTTAATTCAACATAACTTCCAACATCTTTTTCAGACACTGTGGTACGACTAGTTGATTTAAAAAGTGATGATGGGCGAGTGGGTGGATGTACTTTATTTTCAGTATTGCTAAAAAGTCCAAACAGCATTGATGGAGACGAAGTTCGATAAGAACCATCAAGATGCGAACGGACTTTACTTGAAATATTAGAAAATCGAGATCTTAGTTGATTAGAATGCAGTACAGGTATCTTGCTTTCTCCTGGAGCCTAGAACATAAATAAATATAATCATTAGTATAAAAATATTAAATAAGAGTAAAAACTAATATTTATAACATACATGAGTAAAATACTCAGTAGATATTATAATATGTGTCTAGTGAATATTTAATATGTTTAGGTTATATAAACTACATTTCTTGATCACTTTAAATTAATTGTTATATTTTAAACACCCTGTTCACTATTATATAGCTTAGTTATATTATAATAGGTATTAATTAATTAAAATATGTAAAATTCATAATTAGAACATAGAAAATTAAAAATACAAAACATCATTAATACTTCTAATTTCCATGCAAAAACATTAAATTTACAAAATTATATATACATAATAAAAATTCTAAATATTTTTAAAACTTTTATATGTGTATCAAATCTTTTAAGTTTGCCTGCCTATGAGTTATGACTTGGGGAATAATAATTCTTTATATTATGTGCTCGAATAATCATGTTTATTGTTAGATTATGCTTTGAATTATTTGTTTAATAACAAACTAGAATTAAATTGTTAAGCAGGTATGATCGTTTTTATTTTTATTTTTATTTTTTGTTGGATAGAATATACATATTTATGTAGAACACAGAGGAGCAAGCAGGAACTACACTGTCTGCAAACACTGTGCCCTATACAAGTGAACAATCCCATTTAGTTGTTAACAGGTGCAGTCACTTCCTCTACATTTTTATTTTTTATATCATAACCATGACAACTGTTTCAATAATTTGATTGTCTTTTATATAAAACTAAAATGTAATAATATTATAACAAATAATTTTATTTGAACAATTAAATCAAGAATTAAATTATATCTTAAATTCACATAATAATATTAAAATATTAGACAAATGCATCATATGCTTGTATAATATAATATAATATAATATAATAATAGTATATAATATAATATAAGTGTATCTATAATAATTTCATTAGCCAATATCTGCAATAAATACCTACTTAAAATACTTTTTTATTTTTTTTTATTCAAACTAAAAATTATAGAAAATTATAAACATTTGATTAGTTGTCTAATATTATATTATGATTTAAAAAATGTGAATAATTGGAAATTTAGAATTTGAAAATTAAATAAAGATTACATTAATACATTTAAAACTAAACAGTTATTAGAATTCTTTTAACAATTGATACTCATTAAATACAATAGTTTAAACCTAACATTTAAAGCTTTAGTTTTTGAGATTAAGTTAATGTAGGTACCTTTACTCTAAAACCAAAATGTCATGAAATATTTACTTTGCCGGATTTCTAGTACCAGAAATAGATTATAGTACTCGATTATGGACATTTTAGCACTATGAAACTAATTTGTGTTTTTATAATATTATTACATGGCTAGAACCCAAAAAATTATTGGCTACATTTTTTGCCGACCTATTTTTTCAGGGCATAGGCTTCAACAATTGAGAGCATAATTTAAAATTATTCACAACAATTGATACCCAACAATAGGTATACACAAACAACTGCCAATCCCAAATGCATATACACTAACTACCTACCTACTTTTACATAAACAAATTATTATTGGCCTGAGAGAAAAAGTCCAGTAAGACAAAAACAAATACCATATCATAAGAAAAAACACAATCAATTTTTCTAACTTATTATGGAACATATTAGATAATATGCATAAAAGGAAAAATATTAATAATAAAATAAAAACAATTGAATATATTTTAATAACATTAAATTATGCTGATTTATTAAATCTTAAATGTATTAAGATATAATTTTTTTCAGATGATTAAAATTTAAAATTGTATTGTAAATATAGTTTAATTTTAATATGTTAATAGTTATAAACGTATAACTTATTATTAATTTTTTTTTTCATGTAAACCTATATCATGAAATATTTTAATTAAAATATGAATATGATTAGATATATATAAGAAATAAACCATAATATAATAATATTCTTTATTTTAGAATAATTTTCAGTGATAAAATGAAACATAATAACAATGTATCATCTAGATAGATGTATTAGAAAGTAGTACATGAACAATCCACCAAATACAAGAATCATTTATATGTACGTACAGTGTACAGAGCCTAGTTTACTTTCATTTTGTACATTTTCTAAATAATACAATTGTAAAATAAAATTGTAATCATTTTTTTTTTTTTACACAGTGTATAATTTAAGTAGGCACATAGTTGATTATTAATTACTTTAAAATACGTTTATATAATACCTAAGTAATTAAGGTTTCCAGTAGTCTTCTTAACAACAACTTGGTACCAAGGTTGGTGTTTAAAACATGTTCAAGAATTTCGATAGATTTATTCATAAATGATTAAGAAATAGATAGTGTTTATATAGTTAATACTTATAGCTAATAAGTAATAAATATTTAAAACAATTTAAAAAAAAACATTTTCGAAGGACACATAGATAGTATATCTTGTGTCCATTACATTTATTATTTAATTTTCGGAATTTACCATTTATTCACTTACAATGTCAAACATATTTTTATTAATTTTTGCTTAATAATTAAATAATAGTCAATGGAATCAAATGTCTATTACGAATTTATAACTGATGTTGGCTAACATTTTTTTATTGAGTAGGTAACTTGTGTTTAATATAAAAATGACGAACTTATTATGACTTTGCCGATTCTAATATATAATAAGTACTTATAATAAATTAATATTAGTTACCAATTACAAGAGGTAAATTATTTCCCTTATAATTTCACTACACTAATATGAGTATATTGAATTTTTTTTCTTATTAGTAAGATTTACATTTTTATTTGAAAATTTAGAAATAATTATTTTTATAGAGTATATTATATAGGTGTATCAAAATAAATAGTAAAGGTATTGTTTTGTTTTATGTTAGGTCTTTGTATTGAACACAGCTAGCCGACCCCAAACTTCCCAAGAAGACCTTGGAATGTCCCCAACAACGAACCGTGCAAGCGTAACATTATTATACATCGGCGAACCGTGATGTTTTTTTTATTAGGTATAATGGTATCTACACCATTATGTAGTAGGTATACAGCATAGTACTGACTACTGACGTACTGTAATAATGTATATAGTTTGAACAAGCTAAGAAAAATAAAGATTAAACATCAATCACAATAGAAGCAAGTCATTTTGAACATCAAGAAACTGAGAAAGATAATCTATTGAAGTTTTCAACAGAAGTTGAGGGCAAAATAATTTTTAAATTAACATTTCTTATAAACTCGAAATACTATATTATTATATGCTTTGAAATACTTCGCATAAGTTTTTAACACTTGACAAAAAAATAATCGTCTGTAAAAACAGTTTGTTTTACACGGAAACGTGTATGAATAAGAATAGGTAATTGAAGAAAACAAATTTCAATTTTAATCATGCCAAAACATTTTATTTGTTTTCTACATAAAAAGTAAAAACAGAATGTGATATATTTTTTAATTTCGGTAATGACTTATTGCAATACCTAATGATTACGTTTTATTACAAATCGCATCACACACACCGTACCTAGTCAGGTGACGCCCAATTAAAATTGAAAGGATAAAACATCATTGATGCATATCAATGGGACTAGTTTTCGAGTGAAATAAACATTGTACCTATAACACGTCATAATAATATTATATGATGTGTACGTGTATCACCTCAGGAACTGAATAAATTAAAGCTAAATACTATAATACAATGCAAAATAATAAGTTGTAGTATTATGTAAATGTCTGATATACCTGTGTGGCTGTGTGCACCATACAGTCGCAAAACAGTATGGAAGTATGCCAAAATAAAAATACTAATTATCAACGTATATAACAACCATTTACACTATAACATATGGCTTTTAAAATACGGTCTAAATGTTTACAAAACCTACGCGGTTCGGGAACACAGAAATTAAATTTCATGGGTGTGAATCTCTCAAATTCATTCAAATAACATCTAAAAATATATACAAAACTAAAAAATACATTTTGTACAAGCTATTATAAATTATATTAAGAAAAAAATTTAGATATTCCATTATGATACTTTCAAACAAATTTATTTCACCAAAATTTTAGTGTCATTACCTACATATTTAATCAATATACGAATTTGCTTATAAATAAAATATTTAAAATTTAAATTAACTACTTTCATAGAATACAATAGCTACTTTAATATTATTAGGTAGTTTAATCGATTTGTTAAGATTCTTTATAAAATACAAATAGGGATCACGATAAAAAATAATAGGTATTATAATACAGAAAATTAAATATTAAAAAAGCAAGGCTATGATTGAGTAAATCCAATTTGGCTAAGAATCGTATTTCAAATTCGAAAATTATCTCTTCAAAGTTAAAATAATAATGTACTACTTTTCTATAATGATATGAAAGAAGGACTAAGGAATTTTTAATTCTTATTATAAAAGCACCATCAAATTAAAAAATATATATATCTTATTTAAATATTTTATTGTACACAATTATTACTTAATGTATAAACTATAATGAAAATTAACAGCAGTTTAAAATCTATACAAATTTAAAGAAAAAATAGTCTTAAACAAGTTGGACTTAATCATTTTAAACTACATTCAATATACAATAACACAATATATTCTATTTATATTCAGCAAGAATCATTACACTAAATAGGCCGAATATTTTACAGTTATATTTTACAACCAAAGTCTTTGTGCATGTTCAATGAAGGAGCAAACGTCAAATAGCCTCTTTATTCATTTTATAACGCATTGAAACAATTTACTAAACAGAATGTTTTTAATGAGCTACCGACCAATTGTCATAAACTAATATACCAGAGTATATAGTCATTAATATTAATTGGTTTTAAGTTTAATTGTATTTGTTTTATGCTTTAGCCACAATATTATTTTACTAAATGTATTTACAACAATTTTACGTTTATATTGTTATTAAATATTATTTAAATAATACATGATGCTACAATATTCTATAGAATATATATAGGTCAATAGTATATGCATATTGCATACATAAAATGCATAATTTGCCTTAAATTTTTTATCCTAAATATTTAAACAATTTTTTATTCAAATTTCATATTTTAATAATCGACTTAATAATGGACCAAGCAAAGCATTAGTTAGATTATAATTGTAACAGAGTACCTACACGGTTACATGTGTTGTACAATAATAATTTTACCTATATCTTAATGACTAAATAAAATTGTATACTCAAATAAATGTTGAGAAAACGATAAGAAGACAAAGTTTAAACTGCATAAACAATTTAACGTTATATCAGTATTATAAAAATACCTAAATATTATACCGAACTATTTATTGTTAATTGACAATGTATCATAAAGCTAAGAAATATACAGGAAATATACGTTCGTTAACAACAAATTAGTTTATACTCGTAAGTTATACTACTTGGTACTTACAATACTCAAAATAAAGAATCTTCAAATAGATACTTAAATAATTAGAAATCTAATAGGTACTGTGTTCTAAGAACTGTGATACAAAACAAAATAATCAAGCTTAAATTTGTTATTATTCTTTTGAAAATAAATAATAATTTTAATATGAATTCTAGATAAACAGGTACCATAGTAAATAGTTGATTTTAGTAATCAAATAATAAATATTTGATTTCAGAACTTTACACCGATGAGTATTTGTAATCTATTGTAATCTTCTTTAAAGTATAATACCAACATGCATTTAGTATAAGTGTGAAAATTAAATTAAATTAAAATCAACCTTTACAACAATAGATTAGTATTTTTACATGTATATAAATATATTGTAAAATTATAAACAGCTACCCTTATATCTAATGTCTAAATTAAAAAAAAAGAAAAATTATTGTTTTAGTCCATCCATTCATCGTAAAAATTTAAGAGACTTGAAACCTAAGACATCCGTATTTTTTTATTTGAATGATTTAGTCGTCATTGTTATTTGTGTTGTTTAACACTTCGTCATATTTATGTCATTTAATATTGTAATATCTCTTATTGAAACTATTATTGTTTTATACGTAACTACTACATATTTATTATTTAATCTGATATTCTGATTTTAAGATGTACCTACCTATTATTAAATATTTTACCGCGAGGATTTTGCAATGCTCTACTAAATGTTCTATTTTCAACCTATAATCTAAGAATTTATGATAACTAATTACTAATTATTATTAAATTTAGCACAACGGAAATCCGAAATTGTAATATGCACCTACGAAATTTTTACATAGATTGTTAACTTTGAATTCAATGAACAAATAAAAAATGTAATTTATATCTATACAAATTTAAAATAGTAACAAGAATATTTACAACTAAACTATTTAAATTAGCTTAACATATTAAAGCTGTTAATTATGTCAATCTTACATTTTCATTTAAATACTCTCAAGAGTTATTTAGTTTGTATAGTTGTATATCTAATGCTAATCCTTAATATTATTAAAATAATAATAATAACATAATTATTACATTATTTATAAAATAAGATGTGACTCAATAACAAATAACTCAATTCTATGAACAAAACATTAAGGCAAATATAAATTAATAGCCTGTATTATAAATTCAACTATCAATGAGTATCGTGACGACAATTGGAAATACAATTTTAAATTGTACGTACACAGTATACTGTTACGGAGGGATTTTTTTTTAACAAGAAATAGTTGAAACCTTACACAAATATTTCAATAATTTGGTATATTTTAAAATACAAAAATCAAAAAATTAAAGTTAAAGTTTCAGTGTCTTGCGTAGGTAATAATTCACGTCATAGATTTATAGGACGCTTAAAATGTATCACTTTTTTAATCATTCTGCACTACCTTATTTTTCAATTAGGTATTATAGTTTAATTAAAAATAATAAACTTATTTTATCTACAGTCCACAGGTAAAATACGTATATTATAATAATACATTGATTTTATAATATTTGTTTTAAATATAATATATAATATGAAATCATAAATGTAAACATTTAACGGCTTCACCTTCCTTTACCTTAAATATGAAACTTAAATTAATCAAGAACATTGATAAAAAAAAATGTATTTAATTCCAGCCGGGCTTATCAGAATAAAATTCAAGCAAGTACTAAATTGGCATAATATAGTTCAGGTGAACGTAAATTAAAATGATTTCACAGTTAATTCGGAGAATGTAATTAATAATATAGAACACAACTCAAGGTATATTATTAAATGTTATACAATATATAATAGCATATATTATTAAAATTATCTTTAAGGTTAACTCGAAAAAAAATCAATAATTTTGTAATATGCATAAAAAGTAGTAAAGTATACCTAATTAATTTGTTAGTTACCTTAAAAAAATATCTATTAATTTGATTACATCTTTCAAATATATGTTTGAAAATAATATTAATATAAAAACTAATGATTTGAGAAACTTTTTACAACGAGCGAATAAAATATCTACTGTCAATATAATAGCGTATTACCCATATAATATTATATTTAATAGGGATAAAATTCTTATGAATTGACTGTGAAAATAATTTTTAAATTTGAAATATACACGTATAAGTTGATCAACAGCAGAGGTAGTAAACCATTGTATTTTGAAAAACGATTTTAGATTGACCAACTATATAATAACCATAAAGGATAATTTTAGACCCTGAATTTGAATAAAAAAAAATTAATACGTAAACAATTCAGAAATAATACAACTATCAATTCAATTGATCTCGAGTCTGCAAAAATAATTACTTGTATCAAAATTAGTATCATGTGAAATATTAAATTATAATATTGCGTGAAATATAATAAACTAGTTTTAAGAATATTACGTAAAATATATAGTAAATACGTTTTATTTACAAATGTATTAATAAGTAATTAAATGCATAATTGTTGAACTAATTGTACCTAACCAACATTACAATAAGATAAAATAATAAAATAACTCAAGTCTTAATTTAAGTTTTCAAAAAAAAAGAAAAATTACATTTTCTAAAACCGAATATTGATTATATTAGCTTATACATATTTTCAACTTAAATTATATTAATTTAATGAAAAAAAGATTTAAAGTAACTATTGTTTTTTTTAAATGGGTTAACAATGCGACGTTTTTACCAACCTATTTATTAAGAAATAGCTTAAAAGTAAGCTACTATCTACATTATTATTACCTCGATTATTGCATATTTGTATCAGTATAATGTATCATACCGAAGACTTGTTGCATGGTCCAAGATCGCATAACTTTTTACGATACTTATTCATAGTTCATACTTATTATTAATATAAATCAATTCAATTAATGTTATTATTTCTTATATTGCAATTAATAATGAATACGCAATTCTTTATTAACAATATATTCATTGAAATACCGAAATACCTAATAATAATATAATAATTCAAGTAATAAAAAAATAAATAAATAAGTGAACACAAAAACTTAAATAGGTATACTACCTAATGATGTATTTATTATTCAACACAATATTATATATTATGTTATAAATCAATTAAATCTTGTAGACTAGTTACGTAACAATTACGTGAGATCTCACTTACCTATTAGTATCAACATTCAACACTACCAACATCCAACAAAATATAGGTCTATACTTATACATCTTGATACGTAAATAGAGTAAAAAAATAATAAAAATATGTAAACCTTTTCAGTATTTGCATGTATTATAACACTCAAAAATTATTTATATCTATATTTATTATTTTTAACCATAATATAGGTAAATATTACATATTATTTATACTGTTTATTAGGTTGGAAAATTGTTAAAAATTAGTAACCTAACGTAAAGCAACGATTTTCATTACTTCCAAAAGCCTTAACATATTTTAAACAAAAAAACAGCACCTACATTTTTGTAACATCACAGGAACCTAGATGTCCTAAATAGGAATAATACCTACTACAAACTGTCAATTCGCAAACGCAGATATTCAAACATCGAGGATTCACCTGAGTAAATAAATAGGGTAGACCGTAACGTTTGAACGCTTTGAACTGTTGGTTTTGTGTTACAGGTAAACATACTCGTGTATAGATTATAATGATGTGATAATATAAAACACATACGTGTTGTTCAAAATTTTAAAATAGGTCGTTTCAATGGTAAACATGAATATTAACCAAGTATATTATACCAATACTTATCTCAAAAAAAAAAAAAAAAAAAGCAATAGCTTTATAATATATTAGTACGTTGTGCAATTATAGACGATGGCACAAACTACAAGCCGTGTATCATTCTATTATTATTATGAGTACCAGAGTACCTATTGACAATTAGTATCACGTTAAAAAAAACGTACCTACTATATTATGTCTATGTGTGACAATTATATACTGTTGGATATCTCTACACCCATTATACAACAGTACGTATTATTATTATTATCATCGTTCGTAAATTATATATTGGGAAATGGCTGGTTGGGCGAGCTCTCTATCAAGGTTATCATCACCGACAAAAATACGATTCACACAATATATCCGATAAAATTGGTAAAATTTAGATTCCAGTATAGAAAAACCGAAACGAACTGTTTTGTTTCAAATGTTTCGATAAGACGTAGAGTGGCATTATAGAGACCTAGAATGCGATCGGAAATTATATTTTTACACCGCAATTGATGTTTTTTGATCCGTATTGACATTCGATAATAGCCACCATCCGCGTGTATTCATGTTTAAGTTATCAATTATTAATAACAATATTATGTTATTATCGTCCGCCCGATTCCGCAAATCCGTACATTACAACGATCTGTAGGTAACAGTAATAGCTTCGTCGAACAAATGCAGCACGCGGGTTCGAACCATCGTCCGCAGAAAACGCTTATTTCCTAGAACCGCGCGAAAAATCCACAGCGTTCCTGTTTCCAGAGGTGAGGCGCCTCCACCGGGAGTTACACTGCACAATAGCCACTAGACGAGCTACTCGAACACTCGAAGGCATTTCCGCACGGGCCGGCACTAACGCCGCCGCCACAACGAATCCATACGCGCGGAAAACCGCACGCGGACGGCGGACACCTGACCCGAATATTATGTAAAAATAGACGACAGCACGTCGAGCATATACCTACTGAAATTACACGATTTTGTCGTCATCGTCGTCGTCCGATACGCGCGAGAAACGATAACAATACACGTAATGTTATGATTATTATGTGTCGAGACAATCGTTCGTTATTTTATACGTTTATTATCATAATGGGTATTATATTTTGTCACGGCGTCGCGTTGTAAGTCGGACGCGATTTCCGAAAACAATGGGACGTACGGACGCAATTGTTGTGTTATTATTTTGTGTGTCCCTCTCCCATAAAACCAATTTTTATCACGACTAATATTATTATTTATTGTTCTTCAGTTTTCTTACCTTGGCCATTTCGCCGAGACTGTGCGGCGAGGCGATTGTACGCGAACTACGACGACTGCTGCAGGTGTCTCCGCTGCGGGTTACCGCGTTGGAAAACGGTGAAAATCGCGCACATACAAAAAAATCCTGTAAACGACGAAACGGAAAGGAAAAACAAATAATCAGATATCTTAGCAAATATCGTCCAAATATACGGCGACCAGCGAGCCGCGAGAAATGTTTTATTATAACTTCGGAACGAAAAACAAAATCCGCAAACGGGATAGTGGGGAGGGTGTTTTGCGTTAGTTGTTCTTAGGCAGTGGCGGCGGCGGCGGCGGCGGCGACGACGGATCAAACAACGACAATCGACGCTGACACGGACGGCGGTGGACTGAGGGCGGTCGCGTCGTGCTGCGTCCGTCGTAGTCGTTGCAGGAGTGAACGGCAGCGGGGTGGGGCGGTTCGGCGGCGGCGCGCTCGTTCGGCGATCAATACAACGGCGGCGGCGATGTTAGCGCGCGTCGAGCGTGTGCGTCTATGTACCTTTACGTATTGTTATTATTATAGGATAACATTATTTTTCCCGTTTTTCGCGCAACTCTTCCCGCCAATATAATAGTAATAATAATGATCGTCATAGATCGCGCCCCGAACACAATCTGGACTCAGCGCTCCGGACGGACAACAACCGGTAGCCGGCAGATCCTTTTCTTTTTTTCCCGGTTCACGTCTTAAACCTTTCCTAGAGACGGACGCAATTCACGTACCTTACGTACCTATAATACGTATTAATAGTATAATATATTATAATTTATAACTGATGGAGTCGACAAGACGTACTCCGTCAACGTTTCAGGGCACAGTATATTATAGTAAGAAACCACCGTAGGAGCGTAGGACACCAGTCACCAGGACATTGTATGTTCATATTATTTATTTATTCTAACGATTCCTCCGTATTTCGATTTTTGTCGTCTCGTCGTGCGCCGATGCGATTGCGATTCACGAGTTATTTACGAGTGTCGGGGTGTTACGAACACCGCGATAACCACACGTCATACGTGTTATTATAAATAGGCATTAAGGTCGGTAATTTTATTCGATCTTATGCGATTCCAGTCAATCGTTATTTTACGATTAGATTTCTTCGCTCGTTAAGGTACTATTATAGGCACACCGGTAGCGAATAGCTTTACATAATAACCTTTAGGAGGTGTACCTCTACACTACGTATTACAATGGCGTACGGGTGGTTATGCAAACGACGACATCGCATTTTGTTGTATTTATGTATATAACAATATATTATTATGGAAAAACGCTGGAGAAATCGAAAACATTTAAACAAAAAATATTCACTACTTTTCACATAATCGGGTATTATTATTACATACGCCACGCGTAAGGTGTCCTTCATGCCGATCAATTATTGCCAATAAATGCGTGTATAATATAATATCATATTATAGGTAGGTTATGACGGTTATGTACAATAAATAATAATACACAAATAATAAGTGGGGTACATGCGTATAGCATATATCTCCATACGAATATATATATGATACAATATGTATAATAAATTATTTAGTTTTTATTTTCTCCTCGGAATATTATTATTTTATTAGCCAATAGTCTAGGTACTATGTATACTACGTCTATGATGATAATATTGCGTCGTTTATTCCATTGCGGTTAACTTAAAATATTACAATAGCCTTATTTGCACGAAAAGCAATCCTGTACTCTGTAGAATGGAATAATATCCTGTTAATTTGTTTTTTAACTATCTTTATTTTATTTTACTATACACGATATTTTTTTGAAGCCTTATGTCTGTTATTGTGATCAAAAGTGTTCCAAAAGTTGTATACAATCCAATCTATAAATTATAAAATTGATGTGAGTGGTTTGGGGAATTCAATTATTTTTATTTCCCAGGAGTATTATGAAAAACCACAAAAAAAACTGTAAAAAGATTCCAAAATTACAACAAAGTTGTGTCAAACAAAATCAAAAACAAAAATTAGCATGAACCTATGAAAATTAAAATATAAAAATAATTGAATAAGATATTGTTATAAATAGCCATTAATTTTTGGGTTAAGTAATAAATGGTATGAATCGATGATAAAATACATTATAAAAGGTACTTTTTCCTCCTGTGGAACTGATCTGTTGGAAGACACAACCGAATTATTGCATGTTTTCTTATATTTATTCCATCATGATTTAAAATCAAAAATACTTGAATGTGTTATAAGATTGATTGATATTGTTATTTGTTAATAATATACACTGAGTGTTACAATTGATTTTAAAATATACTTTATATTTAAAATCAATAGTAATACCTTTAAAATATGTTTTAAAAATAAAATCTAGTACGAATATATTATTATGGATCAAAAGATATTGAAGACGTTTTTACACTCAATGCATAGAAACCCATGATTAGTAACTAGTATACGTTTTTACTAATATCTCAATTTCCTAAAATACGTGACTAGTAACGTTTCTGCAATCATTGATTCGTATAATCATTCAAATCATTGTAACAAATATAATATATAATAAAATTCTAATAATTCGGGTTTTGTGTATTTATGAACATTAATTTGATAAACTTCCCATAACATAATATTATGTACAATATATGCGTGATTCACCAAGCATAGTCTCACTCCAATGTATTTCTTAATGCTTTAGTATTGAATTTAATTTATTCAAATTAGGATTTTTAAAATTTTAAAGTAGGTATACTTGAGAACCATATTTCAAATTATTTAGATTTGTATTCCATTTAATGAGTGTAAATATAATAAATGGAAAAAAAACTTATTTTTTTAATGAGAACCAACTATTTTTACTGTAAAATGTTGATGTACCTATTAATTATTAAAATTAATTAAATCACAATTTGAACGATTAGTTTCTTAGTAATACATTATACAAATATATATATAACAAGGAATTAAAGAATAAGAATAATAATCTTTAAAAATGGTTTTAAAAAATGAAATATACGTTATTATACATTCATAGTATTTCTTATAATCAAACAACTTTTACAAATAAATTATAAAATCTTGATGGATTAAATCATAAATAAATAATAAATCATAATCAAAGTTTTTCAAAGCTATTGAAAACTACACTAAGTTAAACAATTCGATAACTGTTCGTGCGAATTTCGATTTAGATTTATCAATAACGTTTAAAAAATGTTATTGTTGTAACAATTTACAGCACAAAAAGGTGGTTTACATTTGGAAAAAGGGTTGTATGCCTTAATACACCAATGTTGTGTAAAACCTAAGCTTATAGTGGTTTATAAAATCTAAGTATTTAAAAATCCAGTCCTTAACTTCATAGATAAGAATTTAAATAAATTCATTATTAAAGAAATAGTAGGAGCAATTATGTTCAGTAAATATATACTAATATATACTCTATATAGTATAAGTATATATTATGATGGCACATAGTACATAAAATACATTATAATATATACTCCCCGTAGAGGTTGAATATAATAATATATACATTGTATTGTATATTATATTGCAGAGAACAGTGTCCACTCAGGATTACCAATTTCGTACTATTATAATATTACCTATCAGAATAGAAAAAATAATTTATCATTCTTTACATTCAAATTAAAATGTTTACAATATCATTATTATTTCGTTTTTAAGAAAATATATTAAAATATCTAAATAGAACAAAAAAAGTTATATAATAATACATTGAGTTTATTTAGATGTAATATTGTCATATGTATTATTACTATTATTTATATTCTCTTATGAAATTAATGGATTTTATGAAGAAAAAAAAACATTTAAAAAAAAACAATATTTATGTTCATTAGTATATATTATATATTTTTCTTCGAGGCTTCTTCATTAATTTATTATGTATGACGTATGACATTAAACGTTGTCCCCAAAAATAACATTTAAATGTCCTTTAAGGCTTTATAAAATTTGATTAATAGTAATAGTTAGGTATATAGGCACTAAAAATATTATTCAACAAAAAAATATTTAATACAGGATTATTATTTTAACAATATTATAATAATATAATATAATAAAAAATAAATACTCTGAATACGCATTATCTTAAATTGTATTATCGATTTTGAAAATGATTTTTTTTCATTTAATTTAAAATATAAATTGACAATCATAAAATGGAACGTGACAGTTACCTGTTGGTTGTCATTGGCACTTGTAAATACTAAATCTATTGACTCTTGATTTATCAAAACTAATGTACAGATATGAATAATACAATGTAGCATGCTGAATGCATAATATCCTATCTATCACTATTATATACTTCACATAAGAAGAAAAAAATATTTTTGAGCTTATTGGCTATCGTCCGATCATTAAATAATGTACTATAGCAAGTTACCGTTTGCGATATAGCAGTTTAATTTTAATATATACAAAAGAAATAATGTCTCGGTCGCCATTTTCGTATTTATACATTATACTTTTGATATATATATATATATATATAGGTAATATTATTCTATTATAATAACATTATTAACCGTTATGTGATTTCGTCCCATAGGTATAATGGAAATAAAATCAATTTCAATAATATTATGAATAGGTTTTCGATATAGCGTATAAACTATAGATTGGTACTATGTTTATATTATATCTGTAACAGGTTACCAAAAAATTATTACTGCACGACGCACATTTACGTCACATAAAATAGTAATAGACTACCTAGTACCTAATAGAATATTATATTTTATTTTATTTGAATTTACTTTAGTAATGACTAATGACATATATCTAATGCAACAATAGAATATTTATATATTATATTATTATATTATATCGAACACTATATATACCAATACATCATTAATCATTATTATATAATAGTATATAAACAACTAGGTAGGTAATTCATAATTTATTAATTATATTTATATTGTTAAATGTAATGGTGCAATTAGGAGAGTTTAGACAACTTAGCTCCAAGTATAAAATTAGCCCCTTTTTGACTAATGTCAAAAAATAAATGTTTATAAAATTCTATAAATATGCAAACATTTTTACGTGGTGTGAACAACCACGTTCATTATCATAATTGTTAATACAATATTATTATGACAAACAATTATAACTAAATTTGGCGCTGAATTTATAATATGTTTATATTTGTATATATATATCAGTATAAAGTGGTTATAAATATATGGTACTGTTTATAAGATTATATAATAAAATAGCTGTAGTGCATAATGTTATTTTAGCGGTTACTAAATCGTTACAGTTGTTATTAACCATTTACGATATTTAATTTTATTTATATGACAATTATTAATTAATAAGTTAGAATAAAAGAAGAATTTTCGGTACTGTCAAGTGTCAGTGTGTCTCTTGAAAAGAGATATATAGGTATATTAACATTTAATTTTTACCTAAATTATTGTATTTATTATATTGTGATTATTATAAGAATATAAGAATATATTTATATAAATTATTTTAGTTAACTTTTATTAACTTTTGAGTTAATACAGCCGGTTATCATATTATATAACGGTATGTAGAACGATACGATGTGTATAAATAGGAAACAATTTAAAATTTATTTAGGTTCCTTTGTAAAATATATATAAAATATAATAAATATACATAAAAGTTTCAAGTTCCAATGAATAATAATGCTGAATTACAATAAAATAATTAAAATTGTAATTTTTTGTTTACATATATTATATCTATTCAAATGTATCAATTGCAAATGTTTATTGCTTTAATGTATTTTATCAAAATTTGAGCTTCAAATGTGTGTATAAAATTATAATATAACCACTTATTGGAAAATTCAAGTACCTATCTACGGTAATTGGTTTTCGAATTACAATAAAATTAGAAAATCAATTTTTTTTAAACTGGTTTTGTGTAAAAACGTACGTTTTTCCTATTTTTATCTAAATAATTATTAATAAAAGTAATGAAAACTTTTAATTTGTATCCCTTAAAGTACTAGATAACCTAAACTCACTGTACTACTAAAAAAGTTATAGAAGTAAAAAATTTAAGCATTTTTGCTACATATAGATAACCATAAATAAATACATTTTAAATATTAATTATAAAATAACATTTGTATTATATATATTTTAACATTGTTTATTATACATATATACAAAACAAAATAATTTAATCTTATATGCACTATAATAACTCACTGCACCACCACAAGCTCAGCTTACGTATGTTGAGAATTTTTGTTATTTTAATTAATACTTTGCATATTTTTTTAATTATAAACATTTTTATCTAAAAAAAAATGGCTCGAGATCACTGCAATGTAGTTTTAATTTGTCCTAATCCATCAATAATGTACAAAAGATTTCTTATCTGCTATACCAATTTTTTAATTTTAACCCAAGATTGCAAAAACACTATTATTTCAGTTCCAAGTACTTACGGTCTTACTATACAGTCAATTTATGTTAGTATTAAAATAGTTTTATAATACTGCGCTATATTAAACGCCTTTACTGAATCATATTGTTAGTAATAAATGACGCAGATATGATAATAATATAAACATTTTTTACGAATAATGAATGAACTCCGTTTCTGGCACTACTTGCACTACATATAATAAATTATATAAAAAAAAATATGATATTAACTAAACTAGCTGTTATTAATTTATTAATATATCCAGATTTAGAACTGAAGACTGAACTGTATATAAAACCCGTTATATTCTTCTATACTAACGTACGTATAAGTACTAGGTTGTATATTTATATTTTATTATATTTTAGATATGTGGTAATATAAATTATTATAGATAATAATACAATTTAAAAATCATACCTATATCTATACCTATACCTATACCTATTTTAAATTAAATATTTATTCAAAATATTAAAATATCATATACAATTTAAAATATTACGTAAATACGTCATTAATAATTAGCGAAAATCAAAATGTTTGAGTTTATTTGACGTGAGACGATAACATCGTTTGAAATATATACATACAAATATTGTGTATTTATTAATTCGAAATATGTACATATTTATTATTATGTAATTCAATTAATTTATAACTGATAACATTTCACCTGATATTCTGCTAACGATTTACGTCACGCACAAAGTGTTTGCCTACTTGAGTTCCTTAATAGTGTAAAAATATTTTTTTCTTATGATCGACGATGACGAGTCAGCGCTTTGCGTGTATATTTAGTTAAAACTTTTAAATTAAGCTGTCGACTAAATAAAATAATTAACCACAATAATAAAGTACGTTTGATACTTTTTGTTTTTCAATTATTTGTTTTGGAATCAAAAAAGTAGCGATTGGAATATTTGTTAAGGATCGTAAATTCGTAACCTATAACCTAAAGTATGTGCATAATACATGTCATATATCACTACTTCTTAAATATATTTTCAAAATTTTATATTGTATTTATTTAATTCTCGCAATTTATGTATATATGTATAATATCATAAAAATGTCTTATTCTAACTTTAATATTTTTTTAAATACTAAGTCTTGACGATCTGCAGCTATAAATATGTAATCCGGTAATGTATTATGTATATTACTAAACATTGTATATTTTTCGACTCGCATAATAAATAATTAATAAATGCATTCGTATTAATTCATTTAATTATTAATACAAATAAAAATATATTATTTACTTATTCACTATAGGTAGTCTAAATATTTGCTTATTTTGAGCGAAAACTATGTATTTATATTTTATTATATACAGATATATAAGTAAATAATATGTTAGGCAAAAAATAAATAAATAAATAATATATATATCAATAAATTTATTTATAATTTAGGTGAAGTAATAAACATCGCTGCATTGGAGCGTTTGTTCGTAACCTATATTTCCTAACTACTTTGGTGTTTCGAGTGTTTCGACTTATCATTAATTTGAACGTGGAGTGATGGTGCTATTATACCAAACTACTCGAACTTGCTCGTGATTTTCGCATTATTTTGCAGAGTTTTCGTACGATATAATATATAAATTATTAATTTTACATGAATTAATCGTCAAAGTTATTGTCGTAGACTCGTAGGTGCACAGTGTCAACTTAACTAAATATAGCGTATTGTGTTGTTGTTACGCTCTCGTTATAATTTATCGTTTTTCTATCCGTATACTAGAATACTTATGTTGAGTCCCTCGGGGTATCACGTCTCTGCAATATATAGCACTGAAAGTGTAATAAAATATTAAACCATTATGCCACGGGCTATTAAGTTATTCCAGGGTAACTTTGTGGACGGTAAAACAAATTAAAAACTGTGAATGTTCAGAGATCTGATAGATACGCGCGTAAACGCATAATTGTTTCGATTTGAATAGGGCCCGCCGGTGTGTAATGTGTAGGAACTATATTATACTTGTGATGAAAATAATAATCATTTTTACACGATATTAATAGGCAAAAGTTTTATTTGAATAATCACGTACAGCGAACATGGTCAAAACACTCAAAACATAACACGAATCTAATTCATATTCGATTTTGATGGATTCAATTATTATAAGCATAAGTGTTAAAGAATAGAATATTATTATGATTTTTTATACTTTTACAGAATATTATTAATAATACTAAACGTACACATATACCTAGGTATTTGATGGATTCGTAATATGGTTACTTTTGTTCGCAAGTTTCTTTCATTTCAACATCCATAGCTTCACTCTTTGTCGTCGAAACAGATAAATCCGAATACGAATGAATTTTTCTAAACGTCTAAAAACCAAATATACACGATTGGTAAGCAATAATTAATATGTGCGATATTGTATGCATTTTTATTACATGATTATTTTATAAAAATATTCTATAATTTAAACGTTTATAAGACGCCGTGGTAAATAATTTTCTTTCGATTTAGTGGTGGAGAGGTATAATAGGACACTATATGTAAGAATTGTTTGTCTACTACATGCAGGACATATATTTGAATGTATTCACTTTTGAGTTTAAAGCGGTGTAATGTTTTTAGTGAACCATTATTATGTGACAGGCTATACATATACAAATAGCGTACGAGACGGGACTTAAACAGAGTTAATTTGTATACCAATTTATCGGTTTACAGTAAACTAAGTATATTATGTTATATCGTTTTTGACTGATACCTGTGATTTTTTCATACTCTCCACGGCTCCGTAAGTGGGGTTGTCGAATGAAGTCTTACGTTGCAATCGAACATCTTCGTCGATTAGTTCTACTGCATCGTTGGTATCGTTTTTGAATTTTACAAACACAGCACCAGTACTAGACCTGGAACCCGACAATAGCGATTTCCTGTCCAAGAAAAGACAATTGTTTGCCATTAAATTTTACATTGTATTGTATATTATTATCATATATAATCTACAGGGTGATTATTTTATTGTAAATTTGTAAATCATCGAAAATACAATTTTATTTTTTATTTTAAGAACAAATACTAGTAATTATATAGACAAATGTAAAACAGTATATGTTCTTAAAAAGTAATAACCAAAATACTTATCATATTTCATAAAATATTTCTTGGATCACGATGGAAATTCTTCTATAAATATATATGCTATACATACACGTATGTACACTTTATAAACCATTAAGCTGGCCGGCGTTTCTCGACCTTTGTAATTTATATTTTATGACCCAATATTTACCCGATTTTTATAGCGACTCTGTGGCACCAAATCGTTACAAAGCGAGCGGGCAGTATGAGTATGACACAATTCAGTACGCGCACCCACTCGCGACCCACGCACAACATTCATCATTCCTTGTCTTATCCAATAGCACATTTCACCGAAACAGCATCATTTCAGATGTATTTTACAGAAAGACAAAATTATAACAAATTTTAAAATCAATTTAATTAATGTACTGCAGCCATTTATTAGCTATTATATACTGTCTACCTATACTGCAGATAAAAAATATAATTCTTTAAATAGTCACCAAAGTATTACGAACAAACGATTTTCTAAATCATCAATCTCTAGTATATTGTATATCAATGAATTATGAAATATGTTATACGCTATTGAACCAAAATGTCCCTTCACAATGCCCGTTTACTTTTTTTCGATATCGATATTTTTAAGGAGTTAAATATAGGCAATTTGTTAAGCATATGCCATATACTGTACATATGCGCATACAGTCACACACTGACACACTAGTAGTAAACAAATGATGATTATTGTGTGTTGTTGCATGTACTGTATTATTATAATGTAAAATAGATATGGATGCCGATTATCCAATTATAACTAACTGTTATGGTCATCCAATATTCGTTGAGAAAAAACATGTACTTATATTTTTTTACGTCATAGTCATACGCTCATACAGCAAAGCTATACATTTGTTATAAAGTTTACCAAGATCAATTATCTTATGTAAATGATTTCTTATTAATTCTAATAATCAACAATAATCACTGTTTATATTAATTCTTAAAATCGTGTACTTTAAATCAAATGAAGAGGAAGATATGAGTTACAATTTAAATAATGTAGATAAATATGTTTTTATATTTACATCATTTATCAGTATGATGGATAAATTATATTTATGTTTTAGTGAAAAGGCAGTCAAATATACCCTTATTAATTAGATAGTGTTCTAAACAATCTAAACACTCTCTAATACACGAAAATACATAATAATATATATAATATACACATTGTATACATAATATATATTCGTATCCGGTAATCACACCATAAAGTCACCGATAAACCTGAATATATTTAATTTTTTTTTAATGCCATGATATGGATAGAATTATGGTATTTGAAACTGAAAATTAAATTTAGTTAATACAATATAATAAACACGTTAGCGATTACACAAAAGTTTCACAAAGTTTGAAAGACGCCGACGATGAGCTCGTGAAGTTTTTTAATAGGACACGCATGGTACTTATTTGTGTTATTCAGACAAACCACATAGCCGTTTATGGTTTTTCATTAGTTTGACCATTAAAAATCATTATTATTAAAACATATAATATATAATTGTGTTTTACCAGTCTCTGTTGTAGTAAAACATAATTGCCAACATGCAGGAAAAGATGACGATGCACGTAGCTAGGGCTATTTGACCGTATGTCATCCCGTCAGCGTCATACGACAGCCCCGAGTTGAACATTTTCACATCCGTCACGCCCCGATCTATAAAAAAATAAATATGCCATCATCAGTGAGTAAACACAATACACATCACTAAAAAATTAGCTCGATCTTGGATTGTGGTTTTTTTTTAATCTATCGTTAGCAAAATAACACACTTTCATTGTTATATTAACTGTATGTCTGTATAGTAGATATATTTTATCTATTAATGATATATACTTACTTAAAGTAATAACTATTTCGAAATATTTTGGTCATGTATAAAATAGGAGGTGGTGTTAAATGCCATTTATAAAATATATGATATTCAAATTGCAAAAAGTTCATTGTACAAGCTGTCAAAGATCCCATAAGAGTGGGAAAGTACATTAGTAGTAAATATAATATAATATTATATTAAAAATTACAAAATAAAAAATGTTTTTTATGGTGTAATATACTTTTTATTTAAGAGATGGTGGTATTTTAATAACCGTTAAGTTTTAATGTCATAGGAATTTTTGAACACCAGCGTCTCTGTTATCGACGTTATATTGTATAGATATATATTATATATGCAAATTATGTATATAGTTTTTCACCACTTTTGTTTGGTATTTAAAGGGTTCATTAATTATACTATTTAGTTTGATATATGTTATGTTTCTATTTGAATTTCTTTTAACTTTTCTATGAACATGAAAATATTTGGATGAGTTGTATAAAAGCTAGAATTAAAATGAGATTAATGAGAATGAAAAGACTTGCGTGCATTAGTGGTTAAAGTTGGTTCTATTAATGCTTGAGCCCATAATTCAGGTGGCTACTGAGCTTCAAGTTGTCGGGCACAATTTGCATTATTTAATATGGATAAAATTTCGGGCGTAGTTTACAAAGAAAAAAGGTCATCTGGGCGCAGTTATTATCAACGTTAATGTGTTATCGTATTTTTGATTTTCAATAACTCAAGTTAAAAGTATTTAGCCCTCCCCCCATTCATAAAAAAATCCCGGCTACGCCTCTGTTCTCGTATACATAATAAGTCCAGCTACATTAACTTCAAAAGTAACATAACTATATAATTGAATACCCTGCAGATAGTTAATAATTTGATCAAATTTTTAGAAAACGAATTACATTTAATAATATCAAGTTTATCCAAATCAAAAGAATACTATTCAATATCATATTATAATAATATAAAAATTAGAAAAAAAGTAATTGACGTGGATTATAAACACAGTAGCACATAACTCTGCTGTATGTTGTTACATTTACATATTATATTATTTGAATAAGTATATAAATTATGTCTGATAATTGAAAAGTTTTGAAAATTTGACTATGTTTAATCAAATAATTACACTATAGAATCTATAGTATAGATTCTCGTACCCGAATCATGATTTATTAAAATTGTGATGTTAACGTTTATAAGTAAAGTATATCTGTATATATGAATATATGATAGTATAATATTATTAATTATTATAAGTAATAACTTACAAGAAGTTAGCAATGAGTGTATGGTGTTAGCTATTTCATTTATTTCGTCCACATATTTTGTACTACTCGCCAATACGACTTGGATTTTTCCGTTCAACAGTTTACTCATGTAGTAAGACAGTTGATATTCTTCAAACGTTGAGTTTAATTTTGCTATGTCTTTTTTAAGTTCTTCGTTGAATTGTTCACCCATAAAATTATTCGGGTTATAATTAATTAAAAAATAAGCTCCTGGAATCAAATCAAACAATAATAATGGACAGTTTTTTTCCAATAATGCTGATTACTAGTTAACTATACTCTCTACTGTTATATATAATAGGTATAAGATGATAAATTAGATGATTTAAAGATAAACACTATTTTCTCAAAAAGTACTAAAATTTTTAAAAATATTTATATAATCTTATATAATTACTCGTATAATCGTATGTATAAAATTTGAATTTCGAACGAGTACCTACCTAGTTAATTAATTATAACTGTTTAAGTATTTAAACTGTTTAAAGTTAAGATTATGTAAAAAAATTTTTCATACACGTTAATTCGTGTATATGTAATGTATGTACATATAATGTATATGTATGTATTACGGTTAAATACAATTCACAACTCAAATCGAATAAATTAATATATCATTAAACCAAGCACAGTAATATTATTGTGTATAGAAAATCTTACCACAAGTCCAACAACAATGGCCGATTGGTTTTACTGGACTTATGCAGCCCAATTTACTGCCACAGCGTTTTGAAGCCACTTTGCATACTTGGTCGAAAAGTTGTTGAGTACCGCATTCACATCCCGTATTGTCTTCGCAGAGCGTCGACGTCAATGTAATGGACACATCGTTGTCGGCGGAAGAACTCTTCAGCTCTTGGTCGCCGACGTCCGACAAAAGAAATTCGTTCAATTCATTTTGACCGAATGTCTATAATATATTAATCATCATTGATTAATGTACAACAGCAAATGTACCTCCATGTCTACGGATTCATGATATCGCAGTTAAAACTTACGGTTTAAAATTATTTTAAAACAAACACAGAATGCGTTATTAGTTATTACTATTATAGTATTATGTACTTCTGCAATAGTGCAATACATAGTATGTCATATTTATTATTAGAGCGCATGCCCGAGTTTTACGTGAATAAATAACATCATTATTACTTACTGCTCTCAGTGAGCATGTATTATATATTATATACATATATTATAGTTTATTACAGGTACCACGAAAAAGATACGATATTCATTTTATTATAATATATTTTCCCAAGGCTCAAGGACCCGGGTTGCAATAACGTCATAGCCACTGCGTGCTTGCGGTGAAACGTACTATATTATAATTATAATTAGATCGTTATTTATAAATCGTTAACCTAACTATATGATCTGCAGAAAATAATATCCATTTAGAGGTATAATTTTTGCTCCCATAACAATCACCATAAATAACTAGTTATATGACAATATACAAAAGTATCCGCTGTTAAAACCTTTTAAATATTTTATGTAAGTCTAACTTAGTTTTAATAAAATCTGAATACTGCATTATTAGGCACGTCTAAACTATTGTTAAATATTATGTCATACTTTGTATTTTTGTATAAGCGCGAATATAATTTCCATAGAGAATTACGCTTAATCTTAGAGTATAAAATATTATTAATATTATTATTATTATTATTCGTGTAGATTATTGTGTGATAATAAATTTAAATACAACGAAAAATCATCGCTTTCAATGATCGATTTTTATCAGTGAAACATGACTAAGACCATACGTTTATATAAATATTTCTATTTTCCACAGAGGAATTTTAAATTCTTTACAAGAATTCTCATGGTTAAATTTATTTATTGATTCACAATAAATCAAATTAATTGACACTAAGTTTTATTCAAAAATATAGTGGTGCAAAAATAATATGAGTTATTATCAATTCACACGGAGACTATACAAGGATTACAGCTATTGTGCTATTTATTTTTGAATTTAAATCACTATGAGATATAAAGAAAACCATGTATGGAAGATTGGAAAATAATTTTTAAAATTTCGTTTTTAGACCATTTTACCAATTATGTTAATCCTATAATGGTGACACCCCGTATATTCATCTAATCGTTATCATAATTAAATAATATGTTGCAATGTCATACGAATAACGATGTGTAGCACAGAATAATACAGCTAATTGCAGTCAACTCGAACTTACTTGATTCCCAAACTTCATTGATCCAATGGTGATCGGAACGTCGGGCACGACGACCGAAAACGAATGGCCAGGGTTGAACACGACGGTGTCGTGAACGCACGGTATCCGTTCCACGTGGGGCGTTGCTATGTTAATATTTTCATTCGACCAGTTGTCCGGATCCACCCATTCCATCGGGGCGTTTCGTTTGAACATCACAGCTGAAAAGATGTAATGAGAATGAAGTGACCAGTTATAAGTACTGTACTTACATAAAATTGGATAAATGTATTTAATGTTGACCAAGGAGGGAGATGAAAAATAGTTTTGCTACTTCTCCTCCATGCAATTTTATGCATGGAGATGTCATTACAATAAAAAATACACATTTTAATTGTTTAATAATAATATTAAAATTTAAAATATATATAATAATATTTATGTAATGCATATTTTATTTATAATTAATTATATTAATATACACAACAACTAAACTAAATAATTCGAGTATTAATAAGTACAATTAATATAAAATATCGGACAAAAGCAAACATTTGTTGTAAATCGGGGCATAAACGAGAAACGATGAGACGTATATAATATCTTAGATTTCATGTTTTTATTATTATTATAAACTTTGAAGAAGAAATCAATATGTTATGTCAACATTTTTGTTACTCAAAACTTCTAGCATATATAAAAAAAATGAATTTTGCATAATATTTATGACTTGAGGTTTTGAGCATATTGTATATTATTATATTTATTGATGCATATTTTTTTTTAATATTCTGGCAATATATTTTTTGTAATACAATAATAAAAACAAAGCATATTTTTTAATATAGCACACTAGCATGGTTTCGTGGAATAATATGTACACACTGTTACACTACACAGGGGTTTCAGTATTATTTATTTTCGTTTTATTTCTATGAAAATTATTAAAATTATAATAAAATAAATAAAAAAAATAATGTTCATGATAAAATATAATAAAATAAAATAATTTTTTGTTTTTAAATTAAATTGTCAAGTAATATTTATTATACATGGATATTAATATTATTTTATTTTAGTTTATCTTTATTAGGATATTTACAATTTCATCATCCAAAACTAATATTCAATATATTTTTTTAACGAATATAGTTAGTCTCGCCACAAGAGGACTTCTGGATTATACATATACATTTGTATGGTTATTTTTCTTTAGCTCAGAGCATTTTTGTCGTCTGTTAATTGTCATAAAATATTTATTTTAATAATAATAAATGATAAACGAGTTATACGACAATTAATTAGATAAAATGGCATGCATAAATAATCACTAAGTATAAACTATATTTATGAATGTTGGTTTTAAAATGTTTACGATTAAAATAAATTATTGTATAATGTAAGATATAGTATAATTCAAACTTAATAGGTATAACTAGTATAAGTCATTTTCTACCAATTACATTATATAGCGCGATTTACCAAGTATGCTCACTTCCTTTTAATATTTAATAATATATTTATTATAATTCTGATTTTTAAATTTTTTTAATACCTACATCGAAAGCTGAAAAGCCATATTTTATAGTAGTTAGTTTTTTTCCACCTAAAAATGATCTGTGCCAATTTAGTCTTCTTTTTTTAAATTAAAAACCAGTCTTATACTGTAAATTGTTAAGCAGATGATTGTTTTGAAAATATTGATGTGTTTAAATCTAAATTCGGACCAATTATCTAAATGTTTGAAAATATGTTTCTTATAAATATACCTGTTTAGAAATTGGAAAAATCAGAGTTTAAATAAATTCATTATTACAAAAAAAAGGGGGATGAGCATGCATGGTTATAGTATATCAGAACAATTAATATATATATATATTTGTTTTTATTAAAGTATTGATAAAAAAAATCACAAAATAAATATTTAAAAATACTTATTACTGTAAATAATTGTAATTGATTTTTTTAGTATAAAAAATTTTTAATACCTAATAGTTTTAAGTAAGTATTATAAATAGTAGTCATATAATATAATGTATGTTTGTAACTTGTAAGGGACTGCATTTAATTTGTTATAACCGATATTTAATTATAACCAATAATATACCTGTCAAATTGAATTTCAAAACAATAAATTAAATACTTATCATAATATTATGTGAAGGCAATAACTATAGGTTATTCAAAAGTTCAAACTAAGTTTAAAATTTAAAAAAATTAACTTAAATAGGTAGTCAATTAATTTATTAATTAACTTAACAACTTAACTAATTAAAGTGTCCACTGTAATAACTTTAATTTTTTCTGTTAATCTTGTCGATAAACTATCTGCTTGATTATCGATAACTATGTTACAACCGTAGTTAAAACAAATGTATTATTATTGTTATTATTATTTTTAATCACGCTTTAATTAATGATTTTAAAATGCATAATCGTTTATCAACTAATACAGCCAGTGTCTTGTGTGTAATAAAAAGGGATTAATAGAATACATATTTAACTAAATATTTAGTTAGTGATTATTAAAAAAAAATTTAAATCACTATACGGATGTGATATAGGGGGTATTTACAAAAACTAACTTCTCTTAAACTGGATTAAGTTCATATTCGTCTCCATATAAATACTTAAATCATTTAGAGTTAAACAATAGAGTAAGTATACATTATATATTGTTTGTTAGTTATTAATTTATAACTTGACTTCCTTGTTGTTGACTTAGACTAAAAGTACAATCTGCGGAAGCCAAAACACCACGCAGTAGTGGTGATGCAGGAAATAAATTAAAACGAAAACGTTGATAATAATAAATTTACCGATTTATCATTTTGTATAGTTATTTGGTTCTTGGGTGGCGACTTTTCCGCCGCAACATATAAATGCAATTTGTGTACATGCCACACGGGTTGCGCGAAATGAAAGGTCTGGCACTGCTGTGCACAATAATAATCATATTAATGTATATTATTACTCACTCTGTCCCGTGCAACCACCCATCTCTTGGGACGACGCGGAGATGGCCACGCGGGCGTTGGGTTCCAAGATCAGCTGACCATTGACGGGAAACACGATCTCGCACACGTCGACGCCGGCGGCCGGCACCACCACCGGGACCAAGGTGTCCTCCTGGAACACAGCCACGTCCACGGACGACGGGACGTGTCCCGCGTCCCAGTTGCGCGGCGCCTCGAAGTCCACATCGGGCGTCCACCGCTTGGCCACGCCACCATGCACGGCACCGCCTGCAAACGATTTTTGTGGGGAAATTATTTGAACAAAGCAAATATTATCAAATGTTAATCCGTTACGGTCGGAACGTCAAAAAACGGTTTTCGCATATAACATGTCATTGTGCTTGGCAGCTGGTTATACGCAATAACTCGATGGAGATTTAGTCCAAAAGTATCCAAAAGCGTTGTGACGGTTTCATTTAAACGTATATTGTTATAGTGTTACACCTAACATATTTATTGATAGATTTAAGATTTTTTGTTTGCGAATATTTTATCGATTTATAACTCTAGAGTCCAATTATTATTATAAACAACAATTACATGATATTTCGTGGATCGCGAACTAGACGACATGACAATAATATTGATATAATATGAAAACCGATTTCCGTTTTATGGACCACTTATGCACCTGAAAATGACAGGAGAGCTGCTACCACGACGATCGCTGTCGACGGCATCTTTTTGTAGGTTACGATCGCAACGACAGCAACAGAATTAGGGGCTGTATAGTAGCAACAGTGACTGCAATATGTATCACTACCTCGTCGACATATCAATTTATTAAAATATTATATACTCTATCGTTGTTTTATTTTTTTTGGCGCGGGCGCGGCACGAATGTTACTGAATCGGACTTGGCCTGCTCGAACGATCTACGAACACTGAACGGCCTATCGTAGATCATTATTATTTTTTAGCGCGGTCGGTTGTGGGTGTCAATCGCGCTCGCAGCAGTACAAAACGCGATAACTCGCGATGCATTTACACATCGATATCACACATAGAGCTCGAACCACTGTTGCCGTATACAGAGTGGTTAACCAATCACCCTCATTTTATTTTTTGACAATGCATTCATTTAAAATTTGACTATTATAATTTTTAGATCGTATTTCCTAACAATTAGATTTCGTTTGATCCATTTAATGAGTTCAAATTACTACTATTTTTTTTTCAAATGAGAACTTCTCTTTTTACATTAAATTTTTAACAGGATAATTAATTTGAAAATGTTTACGTGTCTAAATAGACATTCAAACAAATAGTTTTTAAATGATTACACTTAATGTATTAAGAATAATATCTTGTGTTAATGATTTTACAAGAAATATAAAAAGTATGTAAGATTTAACCCTTGAACTTAATGTATTCGGGTAATTTTTATAAATTATTATATAATGCTTATTAGTAACTACTATAATTTCCAAATTATCAGTCTCCCCCTCCCCCCAAATAACACATTCTAAACTTATATATTATCATAACCAAATATTATCTCTAAAACCTACAATAAAATACCTAATATATTTGATAAAATGGTCTTCGATTATGTTTAAAAATTCCAATAATCAAAATTTGAATATACACATCATTAAAATAAAATGTCTTTCAAATTCCAATCATAAAAAGGAGTGAACAAGCTTGGAAACTTATCCTGTATATATTATGATAATAGATTATATTCCCAGCAGCGGTCGATGGGATGATGACAAATGGGAATAGTAGTAGTAAAATTATGATTAACGTTTAACACATGGCTAAACGCAGTGTATTATATAAACAATAAAAACTAATATATAAGAACTATAGAGAATAACATGATATGAAAATATAACATCAATACCACATAACAGTATGATCTGATGACATTTTTCTCCCGCATATTTCTATCTAGCGGCATGCTCAGGAGTTTTCAACAGCTGTGGTTGTTTTTTCACTAGTAAACACACATATTTAAAGCGAATTGTGGATATAGAACTAAAGACGCAAATAGCAGGTCTTTAGGAGTTAAATTTCTAGTATAGTTTATAACTAAAAATATCATATTTCGTGTTTAAAACCATATAATATGTAGATGGGTACATTTTATATCTTAGTCTTACTGCTGTATAAGTATTAATAAGCATTAAGATACATTTTGCAGCAGCGACAGACTTGTTCATAGTCTAGACGCCAACCATATCCTATAATGTTATCACTAGACGCTTTGTGAAAAACGTATATTGTTACGGTTTGAAACAGCTGCTGATAACTTATTACAAGCAATCTAATGTACGATAATATATAGGCAGCGCATTCCAGCTAACCAGCGCAAGGTTTTTGTACGTGTTCTGTATAGTTAATACTAAAGGTTTATTGTATATATATATAGTAGCACAGAAAATAGTATTATAGTAGGCCATGATGTAAATAAAATGTCGAAAATATTTCTAAGAAAGGGCTATGTATTTTCATACATAGGTATTGCTGGCTACTCAGATTCAATATAATTTTGATTTTAATGGACAAAGTGAGTTGCGAATTTCAAAACTTGGCTTGCATTTTCACAGAAATGGCGTGACTTAAATACGCGAATTTTTTTCGAAAAAGTTCATTTTGTATTTCAATGGGAGCTAGTAAGACCAGTTTTTGACTGGTTCCGTGTATTTTCCATTTTGCGCCATATTGCAAGTGATTTTAAAAATTCTTTTAAGTTGATTTTGAATTTAGAAAAATACTGTTGAATGATGATTTTTTATAATATATGTAAGTATATAATATTTTTTATATTATTTATACTGCTGAAAGATAAGATATATTTCTTTCCTAATATATTTTGTGTTTTTTTTTTAAACTTTATTATTTCATTCATTAATAATAACATAACAATAACACATCAGTATAATATTAAACAATATTATAGTACATTTATATCCACATAATAAGCTCATGCACATTATTTACTCTTATAATTGTTTCAGTAATATCATGTTATATTTCAAAATATTTGTTTATTTTTTAATAAATTATATTGTATGAATAACACACATCCAATATATAAACAAGACGAAAAAATATGGTTTAAAAAAATATATACTAAATATATCTTAATAATATTATAAATTTATAAATAATATATTTTTGATATAAAATATGAATAGAATATTATTATTTTATCAATTTTATAATATAATAACAATTTTTATAATCAAGTTTAAATGATATGTTTGATTGCATACTTTAAATATACACGGATGAACTGATCTTAAAAATACTAAAAGTGAATAAAATTTATAACACGAGGGAGGGGTGAAACTCAAAACATGATGTTGGTTAATCGATAAATCATAAAATAGCGTAACTCCGCGGGAGAGTAAAATAAGTACAATGTTATTATTAAAGTGTATAAAACGCTATTCACATAATACGTATTAATAATAATAATAAATAATAACAACAACGCCGTTTGGATGAAATTACATATACTAAAACACATAAACTTTATAAAATGGTTTACGCTTTTTTCCATACAATTTTTAAATTAACAAAAAGAACATTTTTGTTTAAATAACAGATAAAATATTATATAAATATATTGTATATAATATCGACGATTTTTATACTGCCAGCATCAAATAATTGTCTAATTTTTACATTATAAATAGTATAAATTATTACAACTATGTATAATAAATAGTATAACGCATATAGCGGTAAATACCTTAAATTAAAATAAATTATTCTTTCTCTGAACGAGATAAGTGCTTAAAATAACAATAATTTCACGCTAAATGTAAATATTATAATATTATGTATATGTACAGTTGCAAAGAGTGTACAATAGGTATTGCTTTTTGGTAACTATTCTAAGGCATAATATGTATACCAATACAATAATACAAATTATATTATAATAGTAAAAATAATTTTTAAAAGCGACTTATTTAACTTTACTCATACATTGCTTAATGCTTATTTAATAAAAAAAAAAATAAGTTAACTACGAGTATATATTATTATTATAATTATTATTAAACGGATTATCGTAATATTACAATAAATCAATAACCGCATTATTAATACTACCTTAAAAAGTAAAATTAACTTGTATAATGTTACTTTCTTTTAATCTTTGGTAAATATCTATAAACTAGACAAAATTACTTGCTATAGATAAATAAATATTATAATACAATACTTAAACTATAATTATTCATTTTCATTAGTTTTGGTAATTATTAATTAATAATGAATAATATATTGAATTGACTATAACACAATAATTAATGAATATTATATCATATGTAATACCTAAGTATAAAATAATATGTGTCGCCCCAAAATCGGTTTCTTTTCGTTATTATAGAAAACTGTTTAAACTGAATTTTAAAAATCAAGTTTATTATATATTATACTAAGTAATGCATCCAAAATTACAGTATTTATTACCAAGATTCAAAATTAACGCATGATTATAAAATACAAATATTCCAAATGTTACTATTTACCACTATTATATCGTAATATTATGATTTATGACCATTGGATAATTTAAAATTGGTGACCTCATTTTTAAGTTTGGTGGTAGTATCGAGTTATACATATAATAATATAGTAGTGAGAAATTAAATACTTGATTACTTGATTACCATTTTATGTTTTAGTGCAATTTTTAAAATCCTGTAACCACGATCTGTCGTTTCAATTGAGAACTAATGAACTATATATCATAGTCATACTCACTTCGGATACGATTGGTTTTACGATTTTTGTAAGGTTTGATCCACCTATGGTATACGATTTTCAAGCAATGGCACCGGGATTCGGAATGTCGTCTTACTACTATATTGAAACAACACCGAAATAATTATCTAGAGATTTGAAGTGGATCACCATTTAAAAAATAACGTATCTGAATGTTATACATTACATATATAATATACATTTAACAGAGCGATTCACCAACCATGGTCATACGACATACACCGTTTTATCTTTTTATCAAATATTACGTATTGAAGTTTTGATTTGTGGAATGACAAACTTTGTTTTTAAGTGAAGACTTTTATTTTTTACGGTTGAATAATAGTTAATTAGGTGATTTCTCTAAATATTTGGCGCATCGAAAATTAAAATAGAACAAGCGATTTTTGATACAATTTTCTTTATGATTATGATTTATGAGTAATGCATTTTTAATACGTCATGTCATTTATATTAAAATTGATACTAATATACATAGAACATAACATTGGTTGGTAAATAGATTTAATAATAAATGTATGACAATTGTCCGAGCGACATGTATAATTAGTACTCAACTAAATATTACGGATAATATTTAATTTTTTTTTTCTTCAAATTTTTAGTATTTTATTTATCCCATATAATATTATTAAACAATAAATAATATATAATAAAATATTATAATAATGACTATAGGAAACCACTATTTTGGATTCAATTAACGTTACCCACGTCAAAACATTGCTGTCGATACATTACTGATAAAGAGGAGGGACTAGAGCGTATCGCCAAAGGACTGTACACTCTTCGACTACCTTAAATAAAACGTAAAATTTGGAATTATTCGAATAAAGGACGAAACCGAGAAGCGCAGAGTCGGCAAACCGGACGATATTCTAACAAAAACGTGGCGTCGTGTATTAAACTATGCGCCATACGACCGTCGGAAAAGCCTTCTCTCGCGGAGCCGATAAAATAAACGGGTGCCGAAGATCAGCGGTTTCATCGACGTGAACCGTAGTAGTGGTCGCGTTTTCTCCGGCTCGGTTCGTCGGGCGGTTGGCTGCCGATGTGGTTGTGGTCCTGTATCGCCGGGGCAGCGTTCAGATCGTCCACCTTGCTGGCCGGTCCGTAAGTCTTGACCTTCGAGTGGCCCTGTATGATGAGGTACATGGGCCGGCCGGTGATCGGCGACTGTCTGTAATGTGAGAACAGCGGGTCCGAAGAGACCACGGACGGAGTGGTCCGAGCGGCCGCGGTCATCGAAGTGGCCGTTTGCGACGGCGGCGGCGGGGTCATAGTGACGGGTGGCGGCGGCGGTGGCGGCATCGTCGTCGTCATCCAGACGGCCGACGTGATCGCGGCACCGGTCGTCGTGACAGTGGTCCGGTCCACTTCGTCGTCCAACAGCGCCTTGACGACAGATAAATGATTGGACGACGGGGAGGCGGGTCGCGTCGGCGCCCGGACCATGGTCGGCGGCGGTTGTTTGCTCTCGGCCGCCGCGTTTCCCGGCACGTCCGGTGACGACGACGACGACGACGACGACATCGGCGACTGTCGCTGAACGTCGCTCACGGTGGACGGCCACTGTTGGTACGGCGGCGGAGTGAGCATCGGCAGCGGAGTCCTGGGCACGGGCGCGGCCGGGTGCATCGAGTAGTGGTAACCGGCCGCGGGCGCCGACTGTAGCGTTTGCAAGTGGTGTTGGATCTGTTGTTGTTGCTGCTGCTGCTGCTGCGGGTGATGATGATTGTGCTGGTGATGGTGGTGAGGCTGCAGCAGACTGTTGTTGGGCGGGGGCCGCTTAATGGCCGCGTAAGCCGCGACCACCGGTTCCCTCTTCGAGAAGTCCGTCAGGAAAAACCGTCGGTTGTAACCGCCGTGAACGGCCTGCGACGGCGGTGTGGTCGGCGTCGCGGTGGACGCGGACGAGTAGTAGTGCGCGCGGTTGGTGGCCGGCGGCGGCGGTTTCCAATAGTGCACCCGGTCCAGCACGGGCGGCAGGTAGTCGAACGTCGGGTCGTTTTTAAGCGGGTCGCCGCGGCCCAACGGCGTCCACTCTTCGAAGTCCATCCGCGGCGATATCACGTTTCGGCCGTCCGTCATCGTCGTGCCGGCGGACGTTGCACCTGCAACAGAGCAAACGCAATTCGTTAGATGTATTAAATTCAACAATAATAATAATAATAATAATAATAAACACTCGAATCGCCGTAACGGAATCGATTCGTTTCATAACGGCGTATAACGACGCATCGCCGAGACTAAATATATGATTTTGAATTTTTACACCCACGCGCTTGCACAGTTGTTTAAGTCGTATATATTATTATTTCGATGGTATCGGCGACTTATATGGTATACGTATACCTATCGTTTAAAAATACCGCTGGCCAGTTAATGATAAATATGTACACGCAAAGTCAAAACCGAGTAAAATCTACACTAAAAACTGGAGCTTATTATTCTTACTTATATTATTATAGTTATTTATTATCGTCATCAGACGTGTGACGGTGTGTATATCACAACGGTTTTGATAGAATGATACTATTTCTTTGGCTATCTAATCCGTTCGATGATTTTTGATTTATATAATAATATTTACCTGTTGTGCTAATACCCGCAAATAGTATATACGGTTTAACGTAATACAATCAATTATGACATGAAATCATGGTTTTATTATAATCATTTAGAAGTTTATAAATTAATTATCTATTAGCTGCAGCATTAACGATCAGTTTTGGAAACATTTAGCTTCGTTATAATATCATGCTATAAATTCGATTTTCAAATATCCAGGAGTATAATGAACCATAATAAAAGTCGAGAATTATTAAGTCATAAATGTATAATCTAAAAGTAATTAATATAGTGACAAGAGAAACATAATTTAATTATTAATTTTTATTCTTTTTAAAGTAATTTATCTAAAAATGCAAATTATAAAATTATATATCATTAGAATAACTTGTGTAAAATATTATAAATAGTCTTTCAAAGTTTTTTCAGTTTTTTGTTTACTTTGTGATAATATTAATTAATTTACTCTTATGACGATGAGGCTTAAAATCCGTTTGAGAAGTGTACATTTATACTAAATGTACAATAAGACTTAAAGACCATTTACTGTATTTATGATTAGAAACACCTCACGGAGAAAACAGATAATACGATACTGTAAAAGAAAATTCAAAATTGTAAAAATATAATACTTGTTTAAATTTTAAAAAAGGATTAAATTAGTTCAACTAGACAAGATCGTGTTTTCAAGTATACTTAATTTTTAACAAAAAAAATGGCACTGGTATCCTGATAATAAATTTGTGTTTATTTTCAATCGTCTGCATCATTTTTCGTACCTATATAATAGACGTGCGGACGGGTGTAGTCGATCTGGCTATATATTAACATAGTCTGATTAGTGATTACATCTATAGTATTTGGGTACATATGCACTACAGAAACGATAATAGTATTATACTATGACTGTTCAGAATTTTACACAATATTGCAGAGGATGCTGCTATGTTATTTAAAAAATAAAATATTGTCTTTTGGATGGAAAAATTCTGTGTTATATAATTATTTTATTATTTTATTAACATTTAAAAATCGTTTGTGCTTGTGAAAATAAATATTTACAGATTTTATAAATTCTAAATAAAATAAATTTAAAAAAATATTATACATTTACATATGCGATAAATGTCAATAACCATGCAATGTTTACACAATATCAACATTTTCCAATTATTAGTGAAACGGCAATTTAACGGTTACATAATTATATACCATATAAAGCCAAAATTAAATTTAAGACTGGAACAGTTAAAATTGTGATTATTCCGGACCGTTTTATTTCCTCGGTGACCATTTAAATAATTTACGAATACCCTGGCTGTATTACTTCGATGTTTATATAATTTTTTAGAAGAAAAGTTTGTTTTTGAAATTAACGAATAGTCACATAATATAGTTTTACTACAGCATCTAAACGTAGGAGAGGACGAAAATACGATTTTTTCCACCAACACGCCCATTTTAAGACGTATACGACGTACCGTCTGTATATATATGGTTTTCGTTTATGATTTTCTATATATTATGTATGTGTGTGCGTGTGTGCATGTGAACGTTTTCGGTCAAGTTGTAACCTATATATTACCGGCCGCATAGTGCATAGGTACTATAGGTACTATATAGATATGTATATAATGTACTATTGGGACTAGTTTCCCGTCGTTTCCGCCGGCTCGCCACAAATTAGTGATCCCGCCGTACGCCCATTAGGTGGTCCGCAATCGCTGCCGCCAAAAAAAAAAAAAAAACTGACCGTGCCTCGGGGGCCGCAACCGCGCTATATCTACCTATCTATATGTAGGTATATACCTTCCGCCGTCTATCCGCGGTCATAATACTACGCATATAAGCGAGTAGAAAAAAAAAAAATAGAATAATAAACGTTCTTTTGACCGGTCGCAAACCGATTCGCTTTTAATATTATTATAAGTCGTATATATATATGTACGCCGGTTCGTTGTGTTTAAGTGCACGTGCCGCCGCGAATGTGTGTGCACTTATTGTTTGTAGTTTTTTACCGTTTACGGATTGACGAGAAACACCGGGAAGACGATTATTATTATTTTTTTTTTTTTACCATCTGTGGCAGCTACGTACGTAGTAGTGTACATTTCGAAGCAAGTTTTCGGTTATGTCCAACTATATATACCTGTATATAAAAAGCACGCGTTACAAACGACTCCCACATAATCGCGTAGCCACGTCAATGATTCAACAGTCTATACACACTTATCAATTTTTTTATTTTTGTCTAGAATATGTGTATCAAGCTGCACTAACTAATTGTACAAAGAAGTGTATGTATGTGTGTGTGTGTGTGTGTGTGTGTGTGTTTTCTTTTTAAGCACAATAATTCATTAATAGATAAGTCAATGCTATTACACTATGTATATAGGTCTATCGTTGTAGTCCGAATGAAAACTAAATTCATTCGTCAAAATAGCTAGGTACCCGTATAGGAATACTAATTATCGAGGATGAAAACATTTTGGGATTAATTATGATGGTTTTATTTGGTTATACCTATAATTATTGGTTTGGTAAATATGGCAGTTATTTATGAGTTACAAATTATACACGCAAAATATGCATGAAAATAAAACATACAAAATAAAACTTAAATAATATATTAAATAGAGAGTTGGTTAATTTGTATTTACTCATTACTTTTACAAATTTAGAAATACATTGCAGTTATATTGTCCTAGCATTTTAAACCATTATTTATGACCTATATTATAATACTATCGAATGATTTTTCATTGATAGAGACAGTAGTGCAGCAGTTGGATATTTGTTTGAAACAAAATACAATTCAATATTTTTTTAAATGATTGATACTTCAAGAACTCAGAAAACATTTCATTTGAAACAAAAACTTTAAAAAAAAAAAAATCACCGTCGTATAAAATAAATAATGATCTATCATAAAAATCTAGGTGTGAATATTAATAGCAAAAAGTAAAATCTAAATTCCTGATTTCAGTTTCTTTACTAAGAGCTAATTTGTTTTATAATCAATTCTTTTTATCTGTCTAGAATTCAAATTGGATATGATTATATACATTTAAAAAAGTTGTTAAGGTGTTAGGAATACAAATTTGAGTGAACATAAATAATTCGCTTTCACTCCTACTCAATATGTTTAAAGCAAGTCACATAATACTGTATGTGCTGATTTTATATAATGATAAAGTATTTATCAATGGTAACTTTACTTCGATGTGATCGATTTGAATTTTTATTTAAAAAAATTATAATTAATTAGGTATATTTTAGACTTTATTAGCATGTTTTCGATTTTTTTTCTTTTATTAAGATATCATAATACTTAACATACAATAATTATTCATTTATTTAATTAATTTTAGTATAATATTTATGTGTTTATGTA
The DNA here is from genome assembly GCF_020882245.1 of Rhopalosiphum padi. NCBI lineage: Eukaryota > Metazoa > Arthropoda > Insecta > Hemiptera > Aphididae > Rhopalosiphum > Rhopalosiphum padi. The sequence goes on along the minus strand of NC_083598.1, from coordinate 16,742,319 downwards.
TAATTTATTTAAACTATTTTAATTGTTTTAATTTAATTTTAGTTTATGATAGTACCTAATTAAATTAGTAATATTACTTAAAACTATTACTATATAAATTAGAATACTTATGCTGCACATAAAGAAGAACCAGTAATAAAAAAGATAATATTTTTTTTATAGTAATAAAAATGTAAATTTATGTGAACTAATTAAATTATTGAAAAAAAAATTGATAATTAAAAATAATGAATTTCTTTTATTATTATTTTTTTGCTCTAAATTAATATTTTAGCTTTTAACCTTTAGTTTATATATTTCTAAACTAGTTAAATTATACAATAAATATCATTATCAATATTAATCATTTTATTATTATTATTTTCATTAATTCTAAAATATACTTGAATTATTTTAATTATGACGTATTATCGTTTATTTATTTATTTTGATATTTTTATATACTAAATAAAAAAATAAAGCCTTACAAATTCGAACCATGTATTACTCTCAATGAAATCGATCTCAATTAATCATCATGCGTCGTCTTCCTATTAAGTCTGACCAACAGAAATCCTAAAATATCAGAATTTCATTACCGTAGTAGTGGCACGCAAATCACTGCGTAGTCATGATAAAACTCAGAATAAAAAGATAAAAATAATAATTGCCTATACATCGGAGCGAAAAAAATAGTGTCATTGATAAATGCGTATTTGCTTGAACATCAGAACGTGACACGAGTTCTTATATTATATTATATTAAATGGCGGTATCGTGCGGGTCGGCATCGAACACTGCAATATTAATACATGGACATCTTAATATAATATGTATGTGCTCTAGGAAGATCCTTTTTGATTTGCAAAACGAGTATAAGCTATAGGTATTAGGTACGTATATAGGTTATCCCGATAGGTACGTGATAGTATTATACTGGTATGATTCTATATAATATATGAGCGTGTATGTATTTACTCTTGCTTTTAGGCGGAAAAAAAACTCATCTAAGCAATAAACGTCACGGTGTATCCGAGTAAAGTTTCCAGGGGGAGTGGACATGTTCTAGTTAAAAATAATAATACTATAGTATTATGCAAATTAAATCGATGGAATTTTCAATTTAATTATTATTGAATCGCTGTATATGCCGCGATATACCCGAATATTAAAATTATATATATTTACTATGTATACGACTAAATCCATCTTCACAAAACCCTCATGAGGGAGGTGTGCAAAATCCCCTCTAACCCTAATCTATTGCCTGTCCACAAGTGTGCCGCTGTGGCGTGTTTTTTTTTCAATATATACGAGAATAATAATAAAACAAACTCTATTTCAATATTATTACTATTATATAATTATTGTCGACCAGTATTTTCCCACTTGTGAGGTCTCCTCCGGGGATTTTGTTCATATCGCCGACACTCCAACTCTCCTCATCGCCACATCTCGCACACCAATCGTATATATAATATATAACGTACGTGTGTACGAAATAATATATATAAAAAAAAAAAAAAAAAAACCGTAATGATAATTTACATATTATAATATATGTACACATATGCGCGTGGAATTACGGTCTAGACGCGCGAAGGAGCTATCAATTACAGAAATCCGCGCCACTATCTGATTTCTAGTTTACGACCTACGCGTTTAGGCCACACGGACCACTTGTGGTTATGGTACACACACGAACTGCACACATAATATAATAATATGTAAGATCCCTTGGGGCATGTGTTTCCTGCGTTATATTATACATATACTCCCCCAATTATAATATCTTTGCAATTTTCCTTGTATAACGCAGCGAGTGGACAGCACGACCCATATTTACGAGGGTTGCGTTTTTTTTAAATCGAATTTTGAAAAAAAAAAAATGATTATCAGCGTTTTTTTTTACAAAAAACCAATTACATACAGTATCAAATTATGATTTAATGAAAGCAAAACTTGGTTAAATGGTTGAGACCTATGATGTGACTATAATATTTAAAAATCGAAACGTTCTATTTCTATTATGACTATTAAATAATACATTTTTAAATTGTATTGGTTAAAACTTTTAATAGTATGGCTGTTCAAATAGTGAAATTGATTAGTTAATTGTAGGCTTTGTGTTGACGAACATTGGTCACTAAACCTATATTTATAAAAAAAAAACAGGTTTTCAAAAGCTCAAGTTAGCGTCTTTTGCTCCGTATCCTTCACATATTATTATTATCGATATTTGATAAATGAATAAAATACCGTCCGTTAAGTTTTCAAGTATTGGCGTGTGACTTTATTTACTATAGTTACGAATATACGATAATAATATATTAAAATGCTATAAATAATATAAAACTATATTATATATAACTATATATATCATATCACATAAACAATGGATTTTTATTAATATTTCAATCAAACGCTTACCTAAATAGCTTTTCTTCGTCATATGCGTTTGCCGAGTCTATATAAACATAGCCAGATAGGTACGTGTAATATCCAAGCGAAATTATTCACCGGACGTCTCGGCGGCATACGTCGAGTTTGTTCCCGCGCGCAGTGAAAGTTGTCAAAGGAGCCGCCCGTGACCCACCACCGATGGTCATTTACCGTCGCGATAACTATACGGTCAATATTGGCTTAATACGTTTTGTGCGTAAACGATATATAACATACAATACTAATACCTACTTAAAAACTTAAAACACTATTATTTGATATAATATATATTTTTAAATTGTAATCCAAACCACAATAGATATCATTATACCTTGCAGGGCTGCAGACGAGTCGCGTCGGAGTACAATGAATATACGCCTCAATATTATACTAGAAAAGTTATCGAAATCGTCTTCTGACTCGGGTTTGAGGCTGCAGCGCATTGCGTATTATCTATATATAGTAATTATACTCGACAGCTAATTGATTCGTCGTCAACCGTGCACTGCAATCATTAAGAATGTTGACCGAATAACTCACGTATTTTTTCAGCTATCGATTAGCTATAATTATAATATAAACCAATCACGATTGTACGATCATTTATATTCGTATGGGTATTTCCTTTTTTTCTTCTTAATTTCTATCACCGTCTCTCTTTTTTTTTTTTACATTTTTCCCTTATAGAATCAATTCTTGTTGATTTAATTATCTAATTATTTTGTAATTGCCGTGGGTAGCTCTGTACACATTCACAGTTCGTTTGCACTCTTTTTCAATGATCTTACGAGTACCAACCAATATCGTGTTTTGAAAAGCATTATATTTGTTATTTAAAAAATAAATAAATAAATAACAATCTGTGAACTATAATAGATGTAATAAGAAAAATAAATGGCATATGTTTACATTTCACATATATCCATTAATAGCATTTTGTATAGTTGCAGGTTTTGGTTTTGGTTTTATAAATGGTCTCTAGGCCAATTACCTTACAATTGCAATAAAAATTAATATTTATTTTTCTAACTATTATAGTATTTGTATGTGCAAATAAAATAGTAAATAACTCGTAATATTGGTGTATGACCAACTAGCACTATATAATCTTATCGAACACTTATAAAACATAAAAAATAATGTTTATATTGACATTCAAATTAATAAAAATACATTTAAGAGTCTTATTAACTATAATTTAAACATAAAAAGTTATTTGATTAATATTTAATTTATCTGGGATTTTTCAAAAACTGGCATATAAATAATTATATTTTGTAAAATAACCTAACATGAGTAATATAATTTAAAAATTATTATTGATTGTTATAATTTCTAATTTTTGTAATTATTTTAATAAATATTTTAAGTATTTCTGATTTTAAATAATAAATATTATAAAAATCGATGCATTATTTTACAGAAAGGGGTGTCAACTCTAAAATGTTCAATAATTGTGCAAATCGTATAGATTGTATTGTTTATTTTCTAATACATATGAATGTTTAGATCACCAATTTAAAAAAAAGTCCTCATTAACTTTAATTATGCTGTTTAACAAGTTTCAATTTTCATTAATAAATTCTTGGTTTGATGATTCAGTTTTATAGACTGGTCATTGATCTTTCACTTTCTTTACACACAACCATGTACCTGCGGTAGTTATTGAAATTTAAGAATAACTATATTATAGGGTTTTAAATGCTAATAGTATAATAATAATAATAAATAAATATAATAGTTTTTGTTAGGTTTTAATTCATATAATTTCCACCATTTGCATAAAACCTCAGTTAAGTATTATTTTCTAAACTACTATGATTATTTAGTAGTATGTGCAATGTGCATATTAATATTTTTTAATTTATAAAAAACTTCGATACCTTAAAAATCGAAATATCTAATGATAACCATTATTTATAGGTTACTCTTTTTTTGAATTTCAAGTATTTCGACAGCTGATTATATTATAATTTATAGCAATAAGTAGCTCTTATATATTACCTATTTTAAAAGCCAGCGATTTATCTAAATACCATACTGCATACATATTATAAATTAATTATTCTAATATGCGTATCATTAGTTGTACGTAGTTGTAAACTTGTACCTATGCATAATTGTATAATAGCTACATACATATTTCTCGATGAAAATATATACCTATCTATAAATTAATAAATATATCTTAAACTAATTGAATGTAATTTACTCGAAATAAATTATATTTATTCTTAATTTTTACATTTTTCAGCTAAGTGTATTATCATAAATATATTTCTTTAAAGATTGAACTACGTATATTGTTATGGTTTCATTTCTGTATCTGTTCATGCTGGCGGTTATTTTGTTTTATTCACTTACTAAAAATGACTAAGCTCAACGACGAGTAATAGATGGTAGAAATGTATAAATTTTGTTGCCTATAATATAATAAGAAAGTTTTAATTTAACGTAAAAATTATAGAAGTATTGAAATTATTACATTACTCTATTATTATATTTCTTTATAATTTATTTTTGTAGTATTGTATTCAATTTATAAATAATATTTCATGTTCACTTTTTCAATATAAAATTATTCATTAAGTAAAAGTAAAAATAAATAGGTTTAATAATACGAAAAGTTATAACTTAAAATAAAATAAAATAATAATACATAGCATTTGATAAACTTTTACATTTAATATTCTTCGTAAATTGAAATTCAGGCCAGTATATTTGTTTTTAGTGAAATCAAGTTTGAAATTCGCAATAAAATTATTAAAGACGGTCAAGCCAGTGAACCCTAAGGTTCATTAAAAATTAAATTTCATCTGTGGTTAGACATTTTCTTTCAACCACAAATTCGTACATTGTATATACTGAGATTAAGTATATTTTTGATGAGATATCTAATCAACATTATCCCGTATTAGTACTTATCTTTTATAATTTCTAAAAATACTTCTAATTTTTTTTTATAAATACATATAAATTATTTTATAAGCAATAAACGAACAAGTGTAATTCAATTTCGATCATTAAAATTACTTTTGTATGTCATTGAAACTATTTAAGGTATTCAAAAATAACAAGATCAATTATCATTATATTGATTGAAATAATATAACAATGAATAAACCGAGAATTAATACTTTTTAATTTTCACAAATTTAAACATTTCCTAAACGTTTCTCGTAGTATATTATAGGATATTAATTTAGAAAATATATTCGTGTCGTGATGAATTTTAATAAAATTTAGTACTAGTTGACATTATAATACTAATCGACGAACCGGTTTTATGGAAATGTTAAGCAGTGTCATTATAATTTATATAATAATATAATATAATATTTGAGATAGTCATAATTTTACATGTATCTACAACTAAAATGTTAATCGTTTGTTCTGACAGTTTTTATACCCTTTAACAACTAAATCTAACTATTACTACACTACAAGTATTCATATTTTCCCTCGGTAATTTTAGTTTATTATCTATGTATATTGTATAGTGATGGTTAAAAAGGTATTATTATCGTAAATTGTTAGTAAATATAACGTAAAACTTTTCATTTTAAACGTGTGTTGTGTGTATGCTAGTTTATGTCTTGTCGTAAATCTATAATTGCGTTTACAAATAAAAATAACGACGTAGATAGTATTATATTCGTTCGTGTGTATATATATATATTACTCGGCCACTAAAGGATTTAACTAGAAATGGTTTTTAAAACAACAATATTGAAATCGGTACTCACCAGTGTCTTTGTGAGTCCACGGTGCTTGACCGTCGGGTATTTCGGCAGCACCGACCACGATCTTCAACACCAGCACGTTAACTACAAACAAGCACCGCATCTTGGCGATCATCGCGCACGAAATGTTATGCGATTCGACTATTATATACTGTAATAATATTATAATAATAGTATAACGCCTGTGCCGTGGACGTATAACCAATACGATTTAGCGGCGAGTGAGAAAATAAAAATAATAAAACGTTCGAAAAAGTTAAAAGGATTCTGACTGTAGCGGTGTCCTGCGCGTGTTCGCTATTTTCGGAGGATTAAACAAGATTCACGCGTCGCGCTTAGGACTGTCGTACGGGGTGCCGTGCTGCCGCGATAAGAGGTTTGCCGGCATTTTCGATTTTTTGGCGCGAGCGCACACACATTCACCACGAACACACACATATACACGCACACCTCTACTGGGCCACTTATTGCCGGGCAATGATGATGAATAACGCTTTCCGCCCGGCGAGTATCAGTCACGCGCGCGCCTCAACGGGGGGGTAAAGCTCCGAGACACGTCTGCGGGGGGGAACCTGTTGAAGGGGCCGGTTGGGAGGTGGATTCATATTTTCCAGGGAGAGGGGGAAAGTCGATGGATTTGTGAATGAAATTGAACGTTCGACCGGTTACACGACGGGCGGACTCTCTTTCTCCGCCGCGTTTCCTGCAGTGTGGTGCACAGCCCGTGTCTGCGTCTTACCGTCAGTCTACGCGTCTCTCTCTCTCTCTCACTCGCTCAATCTTTCTGCCGGACTGGTTTTACAATATACACGCATCGTCGTGTTTTAGTGAGTGTGTGTGTGTGTTTTTTTTTATAGAAATTGAAATCGTTACCGGTAGATACGATACTTACTCGACTCTCCGCTTCTCTGCTATGACGACGACGACGACGACGACGACTACGATAATACGTACGCAGAACATACATAGGTATATACCCGGTATATATGGTGATGTATACGCGAACGATGAGTGTGTGTAGGTACCTCTATTTGTGCGTATGGATCTGTCGGCCGGCTCATGACCTCTGCCCGATACTAAAACGGATATTGTTGGAAAGCAGAAACGTTTTTTTTATTATTATTATTTTATTTTTATATTTCGTTTTTCAATAAATGATCCACGGCGAGTATCGTTTATAACAAATTATTTTACTTACATACATAGCATATAATATATTATTATCAATAGCACAATAATTGTTTTTTCTCTTTATATAATATATATGTTTTTTTAACGTTAAAAAAGTAGGTAATGTTAATCATGGGTACATAACACGCACTGTCTATAATATTTTATGTGAAGTTTTCTCGTATTATTTACGTTGCTCGAATGATTCAATAATATCATGTCAGTTAACTTTAACGATAATTTTTGAGTTTGTGGATTTAGTACCTACCTAATAAAAAGAAAATATATGTTGTAGGTACTCCTGAGACTAGGGTGGACTTAAATAAAGTTAAATGCTACATAATGACCTCTAAATTCATGTAATAACTAATTTAAAAAATAACTACTCTTTAGGGGTGCATACTATTAGGTGTATTTTGTTACCTCTGACAAATAATAAATTTAATTATTTAAAAAAAATAACATGTGATATAGAATAATCTGATCTGATATGTACCAATAGGTACATAATATATTATAGATATGTATACCTATAATAATAATATATTATTAACTGTTATACATTTTAGATTTTTTGTTCAAATTTATAAAAATCTACACAAAGAAGAAAAACCATTTATAGCATTATGATATATGATCTATTTTTTAATTTTATTTGGCCCAATAAGATAATATATTTAAAAACTAAAATACTAATATTAAATCAATTATCATTCATTTTACATATAATATATTACTGTTTTACACTTTTAAGATGTCCTACAGTATCCATAAATACATAAAATACTAAAATGTAATATATATCTACAGTTAAGGCTCTTAAAATAAATGTTATAGGAATACCTATTACAATTAACTAACTATTACTACATTTCAAATTATATCGAATAAAAAAAACTAACTACTTTTAAATTCATACTTTTGGTTGTCAATCATCCCATAATACTGACAGATCTGAATGAAACGATCTATTGTCAAAATTGAAAGTTGTAGTTCCATTTATTTTATAAAAATGTGTACCTACCTATATTGTATGTATTGAAATTTAAGTTATACTACACTGATTAGAATGAAATGTGTAATGTATATTATACATTTATAATTGAAAATATTTGACTTAATATCCGATCTTAACAACTGAACTATAGTAAAGTGTTTTAATTAACTTGACTATGTATTGAACACATGTTGATATATTATCAAAAAGTACAACTTTAAATAATATAATATCTAATGCACTAATATAAATGATCTAAATTATAAATATTATAAACAAAATATTGAACAATTATTGAACTTCAGAACCCTGAAATGTATACCATAACCAAACAACTATAAAGTGTGAAATGGATCATTATTTGTTTATTAAACTGTCATCAAAGATGTCAGAATAAAAATAATGATATGTCAATAAGTGGTTGAGTGTCTTGCCCCTGTATTTTAATGAGGCATGACCTAAAAAAACCTGATATTTCGTATCGTAATTTTTTCCGTTACATTCCAATAAGTTTATAAGAATTTAAACTGTTTATTTTTATACTTTATTTATACATTTATTTTATAAGTGTTGAGAATGAAGATCTAGAAATGTTTAAACATTTTAATATTATCGATCCCGAGTAAAGCGAAGGTTCTGTTGTTATTTACAATGATGTGAGGTTGTTTTTTTTTTATCAGATATATTAATTACAAATTGTAGCCAGTCTGTCTGTCCTAGCTTTGGTGGTTATCAATATATCTATATAGCAGGGATGGCCAACTTGCGGCTCACGTCTTATTTATAAAATAAAACTGTACTTATTATTATTAGGAATTCTAATTTTTTTTAATATATACATTTATAAAACTATTTAAAATGTATTCATAAACATTTTGGTATATACATATTAATGTAAGCTACATATATTACATTACTACCTATAATTAATGTTTTAATATTGTATCTATTTGGGTTAAATCAACAGTTTTGCAGTGAATATTGATGAATCGAACAAATGCAAAGAATGAATACCAAAAAAAATTTGATTTAAAATCATACAGTTTTGTGATAACTTAGAAGTAAATTCAGTTTATTAATACACCATAATATAATTAAGTATTTAAATGTAGAAAATATATGCATGTTTATTCTTAAAAATAATTTATATACATTATTGCATAATTGTATGAAATAATTAGTATTGGTAAGAATAATTGGATAATTTAGTTTTTTAACTTGAACGAAAAATATACATATTGTACAAAGTGTATAATATATATAATTTATATTTATAAAGTTAAACATTATATAAAATATATTGTTTCTTGCAGAAATACCTTTAAACATCAACTTGTGAGTCATACTTACACTAAAAATATGTTATCAGGCTAGGATCAAATAAACAATTTAAATTCGCCACCGTGTAATTGATTTAAAAGTGTAAGAAAAGTTCTTATACAACGGAAGTCAATAGATATGTGTCGATGAAAAAAACTAGAACATAATACTAAGACATTTTTTTCGTTTCAATAAGGATGGTTCACGATAAGCGTAGATAACAATCTACAGGTGTTTTTTTTTTCAATACGAAGATTAAGTTTTAGTAAATCACGCAAAACATAAAATAATAATCAGACACGAAACCGAAACGAGTAGGTATATGTACGCGTTGGGTTTAATGGCTTGATCGCGTGACCCCGATGACCGGATAATCGTAGAGCACTGAAATGTATCCAAAAACATTATAACGATTACGACTACCGACAGGATTTGAGCGAGAAAGCATAACGGCTAAAAATGTATTTGTAAACGAAACCGAATGTTCGCACGGAGAGAAAGTGGTGGGCGCGTGCACGGGGTTCAGTGGCGGCATCCCTACGGCTCTCGATATAACCGCAACACCAACTGCAGAAGCAGCGGCGGCGGCGTCGGCAGCAACAGCAGCAGATGATGATCCACATGCTAATTGTAACACGATTGAGGCAGAGGAAAAAAACACATTTGGACTTGGGAGTAACAAAACTTGTCAAACTGCATTTCTGAATATAATACGACCGAAATTTTAGCGATTCCCCCCGCGGGTCCTTTAGATGTATATAATATATAATATATATAAGTTTACTAGACTAATAAATATTTCTAGACACTCCTAAATTTACGCTAAACTACAATTAGTATACGATGAAAGTCTAACCGAAATCTAATCATTATGTGCGAGAGACAAAAAGTATATATTATTGAATATTTATTTCCGTTATAGGTATATTATACGTACGGTATTCGTATGTGCGTGTCAGTTCTATAAATGTTTTATTACCACATTGTTTTCTCGACTGTCCTCTTACAACCTAACCTAACCCAAAGTATTTTCCTTTTGTCCTTTCCGACGCAATCTGGGCTATCTGCCTATCGACTCGTATAACCTGCAAATAAATAACGCTTTTGACAACATTTATAGAAAATAACTTTGTGTTCCCTTTTTGTATCGATTGTAACAAGACGCATTCTAAAGAATTATTTTGCGTGAGCTCAGGTATGTGTTGTGACTTGTGACCATTGAGGGACGCAAAACAATAATCATCCTGTGAGCTTATTTTATGTCTTGAATTTTTTCTTAAATGTAATAATATTAATCAGTATACCAATGTAATATTATTTGTACATCATGATGGTTTTGTAAAGGTTTTACCCGTTGAAAAGTTAATTTTTTTTTATAACTCTTTAAATGGCTAAACTAATTAGTAATTAGTTGATGTTGTAATATCTAAATTATACTATGGTTTTAAAATAAACTATTCATATTTTATCACATCTATGCTTATATATTATGTGTAATGTGTGTACCAATTTCTAAACATGTAGATTTATTAGCATTCAGCAGATAGGAATTATACGTTGAATGAAAATTGCATATGCAGTCCGTTATTACACGTGAATATATATTATATTTATAAATACTATATAAATACCTACTATCTACTAGCAACCGTCTAGCCGGAAATGTTAGCGCTTTTAACACATGTTTATGTATTACATATATTTTTGACTGTGGTTACAAAAGAAAAGCGAAAGTATACAGGTGAGAGAGACTTTTAGTATATATAATATGATTTAAACAAAACGGTATTATTCTGTAGAAAGAGAAAATGTATTTTTAAAACATATTTAATAACACATATACACGTATGATGTAGTCTGTCTACCGTTTGACCATGTCAATATACCAAAACGAAAAAATGGTAAATATTATACGCCGTTTACAGCGGTTAAGCTTAAAGATTCACTGTTCCGGGCGTCGCGCGTTGAGTAAAATATTAGGTTATTAATGCCGCCGCCGTCGCGTATAATGTAGAAAGCACGACGGAAGTTGGAGTGGTAATAATATTACACTAATGAATTTTATAACAACTGTATAATAATATCATTTTAACACTATTATCGGCACATATGTAGTTTCGTTTTGGTAGGCAACTATTATAGGATAATTATAATTGTACCTACATCACTATGTATTGATAAGTTACGGCTATTTAAGATCTAGTCAATAATTTTTTTCTCCTAAATATTCGTACATTATATGCCTGAAATAAAACAAAGTCGTATGATTAAATCTTATAAGTATAGAGATTTTAAAATTTAATTAAATATAATCATATAATTGCAAACAAATTTGGTGTGCGAACTTTCAAATTGATTTTTTTTCTCACAATATATTGCAAAAGACAACGTTATTTTGAATACATTTTAGAATTTGATGATTATCGCTTTAATTTGTGTAGGAACTAGAACGGTTAATGTTTCTAACGACTCGGACACGCCTATTCGCATAATAATAACTCATCTAAACTATGTGGTTTACTACAGTGGCCTATACTCAATATTTATAAATTCCAATATTTTTAATATTTGTTATTGCTTATTATATTATTTTTTAATTATATAGGTACTTGGGGAATTTGTTTGTATAATATTGTTTAATGAAAATTAAAATATAATCCACGGGCCACACATCATAATAAATTAACTACTGCAAAATGTAATAAATAATAATATATTATTCATTATTATTAATATGCATTGAGAATATTTATAATCTTGTTTTAAAATGTTATTTAGTTATTAGTTTCTAAAAATTAGCTCAAAGTACAAAATTTAATAAAAATAAAAATCTTTAAGCTATTCTATTATTCAAGCATTAATTTCACTTCAAATATTTTTTAAATGATTTAAATAGGAAGTATTTAACGTATATTATACATTTATACGAGCAGTATAAGTATAGCTTAAGATATATATATATATATATATATAGGCAAACTGTTTAAGTTTATTAATTTTGAAACAAAAATTAGATGCTAATAATAGCTGCGTCGGGATGAATGAATAATCAATTGTAATACACTTTATAGCCTAGGGTCTAATAACACGTGACTGGTAGTCTGTCAATGAAATATTACTTGGAAGCGTATAGAAAGCATAACATCGCTCAGTATGAGGTAACCTACATAACTGTGCGTGTATACCACTCAAATGTGAATTGTATGATGCTGTGATATTTTAATACCTATTCCTAACCGGTTATCAGCGCCAAGCGGTCTGGTAATCAGATAGATACGACCAACCACTCATTAATAACCACGTTAAAAACGAAACCTGAGCAAGTTATTTAAATGCAAAAATACAACTCTTGGTTGTCGCCACTGTGTCTGGTAAGTAATTTATTTCAAAAATCGAAAAGAATTATTTAACTAAAAAAAAAAAACATGTAGTTAAAACTGTTATACATTAAAAACTACTGTCAAACTTTTGGATTTTTATTAAACTCGTTGGAGCATAAGTTATGAATATTTATATACGTTGGTCAGATATTATTAAATTAATTGAATAGAATCACAAGTTATATAAACACTGATTAACAATATAAACAAATGCATATAAATACATAACCCATGATAAGAGACAAATTAATTCTAAAAAAATGATAACTAAACATTATCTGCGACAAGTTTATTGATAATTTAATGTCCAAAGTTAGTACTAGTCGCTAATGAAATACAAATATATTCAATTTAATTTTACTGTATTAAATAACCGTATACTATATACTATAAATATATTATTTTAATACGTATATGTCAAATATTCGTGTATATAGGACTTAGGTAGACATCGGTACTCATGTTTCGTAATACCTGTTATATCGTAAATACTTCAGTGATAAATAAATAATTTTAATTGTCATTTTTATCTTTGATCTTTAGATGAATAGGGTTATTCAAAATGATTCATCCTGCTACAAATAGCTATAATGTATTTTAAGTTTTCAGGTTTAGATTGAGTTATAGGTAATTGATACGTCAAATAAAAGAATAATATTTGAAATTTAGTTTATTTATATGACTTCTCTTAGTTACACCGTTATACGAACTACATATTCTATTGTAACGAATAACGATAGTAAATTCATCCCGCACTTGATCTAGCATATCTGTTGTAATCGACTTCATTGATTCTTAGCTCTTCCGTGGCAGATGGTAATGGTTATATGCGGTTATATGGTACACCCCAATCGGAAATGTATTATTTACGCTACCATTTATAACGGGCACATTACTATGCCTGTAATGGATACTTAACAGTTGGCTGAGTTTTACGGGTACAACATTGGCCACTGTATTAGCCAGCACTAGTAGCAATACACTATAGTACTGTCATACTGTTATCTACAGCCAAGTGTTGATCCAATGTTGGCATAATACGGACATCAAAAGAATCGTGAGCAAAGGTCCACCAGTCTTATGCCAAAAGTGAGTGGAAAACTGGTATTTTACGGGCTCGGCAATATAAGTACGATGAGTGCAGTACATTATAAAATAATTATGAATTAGTCTATGCACCTAATATTAGATTGACATATAACTTAAGATCATATTAAATTTGTTGAATACCCACTTTTATGCAAAAGTTATTTTAAATTATAAATTAATATTATATAAATTATTCTTAGCTGAACAGTACCTTTAATGTACGAGTTAGAGTAAGATTAGGCGAGTTAGGAGCCAGTTGCTTAGTGACAGACGAATCGTTTTGAATAACTCATTATTTCAATAATATATAGCATCTATTGTCCTACGTTAATAATAACAATTCCTTATATCCCCTTTTTTTTTTAAAGTAACACTAAATTTTTTTTAGAAAATAGACTAATAATAAATTAAGTATAAATTATTCAATAGTATAAAAATATACAGTCTGTTCAATATGTATTACCTAACCGTCCTAACCTATCTATATATTACAAGTATAATAGATATAATTGTATAAGTATACTAACTATAATTTACATTTTGTATTCGTTAAACGTACTAAAGTATTGAATGTGAAATCTTCGAAACTCAGCTAATGTTTTAATTTGAAAGGACATTATTAATGTTATACTTTCACGGGTAAAAAGGGGGACTCTTTTATATAGGTAATTATTTTAATATGTATATCATGTTAGTACTAATGTATCATACAAATAGGTACTCATAATTTTAATAATAAACATTATTTTTTTCATGTGCCCTGTAATGACTTCACCATCCACGTATATTATTTAACCTTCTATTTGTATTGGTTTATAATATATCAGTATAATAATTGGTGGTGCGGTAAAACTATTTAATATATACATTAATATGAACCGATTAAACATGTATATTTATTGAAAATCAATCGAAATATCACCTTATTTAATTTGAACGAATAGATGATATTTTTAATTTGTTCAAAATGTCTATATAATATTATTATAAAGGTACAAGATAGTCCCATAGTCTGAAGCTTTTCATCTGAACTTCTATTGACTTTATTATAGCGAAACTGATCGATAGTTCGATTTTGGAAAACCGGATATGGCAGAAGTATAGGTGTTCAAATAAAAATCTTGCCAAACAGTCGAACAAATTACGGGTATACTTTCGATCAAAACGCTTTATGTATTTTATACTGCTGTACTCGTAGATAGGTTATCAATTTGTAAGCTAGTTGAGAGATTTATACTTGATTATACTTTTTTAAAAAGCTTATAGCCACTTCGTTGATGGCTATTGTGAATTATACTTTGTTTGTTACTTACATAGTTACATATCAATATATCAAGGTACTTTGGTGATGATACAGAAGTACATATTTATAAATTAATTAGTATTAAAAGTATACTTTAACTGTTCTATAAAAATATTTTAATATGTTATGTTTGGTAAAGTGAACGTATAGAGGAAGTTTAAAAAAAATACAAGGTCCATCTAGTGTATCTAAAGTCGTGTTATAAAATAAGGGATAGGGGCACAGTATTTCGTTCAAGAATATTTCTTTATATAAATACTTTGTGGAGGAAAATATACTATATAGTAAGAGGCGTGTAATCAATATAATATAATAATTGTAATGTAAAAATACATAATTTTTGTTTCTTACAGGTTATCTCGTATCAGTGTTGTGGTGAACGGTTGGGGTTAAATGGTATTAGATGGTCATAAGTAAGTTATTCTCACGATTTTGTCGTTGGTATTAGATATCTATTATAATTCATTTTTGAACTAGACACCGCGATATAAAAATATAATTTCAACCATCTTTGTAAATCTTAATTTGAAATTCGAATGATTCAATAAAAAGTAATACCTATTTATTTATTTCCATATCTAAATTCAATATCATATTGACAATACATTAGGTACTTTAGTCTTTAAACGATTTCGCTTGAATTAATTAAACAACTAAGCGAGATATTTGAGGAAAACACGTTTTTCTTAAAATCTGTACAGTCGTGCAACTGCGTAAAGGTTAAATCATTGAACAGGATATTTTTAAACTAGTTGTTATCGTCAATTGAACCCGACTACATTATGTTTAGATGTAAATTTTAACACAAATCATTCGATTGTTAACCTACTCAAACTGTAGAATCAAAATTTAATGAACTTTCCATTACAATAAAATTAGTGAAAACGAGAAAACAGTATTTAAATTCATATACATAACTATACGAATAAATTAATAATATGCTTTTAAATATCTTTAATATCTTTTCGTGAAAAATTAAAATAATACCTTATTACAACATGTAAAACAAATATTTTTCAAGAAAATAAAAATCATATCCACTATACACTATTATATACTATTCAATTAGTACTCATCTATTAATGAACACTGAAAACATTTTATAAACGAGTGACAGTGTTTAATGAAAAATAATGAGAGTTCTGACTACCTATATGGCTATATGGTATAGCATATTAGTAAGATAGTAGACTTAAACATAGGTTTGTGTAACTTTTTTGCCCAGAAACCTAAAATAACAAGAATTACAATAATATCTGCAAATACCAATTACCAATCAATATTTACTTTGTATTTATCAGTGGCGGTTATAGAATTTTGCATTTTGATATTTATCATTATTTTTTTTTAATGGGGGGTAAATATTGTTCAATTGTTCAATATATATAATATATAATTAGTATAGTAAGTCACTTATCAGATTAAGTAAGTGTATAAGTATAAACAAAATATTAAAGAACATTTTTTAGTAATTATAATATGTATCTAGTCAAAATAAAATAGTAATTAATAATCGTCAAAAACGTTATTGTTTAGCAAACAACATATCGAACACGTCTACTTAAAATATTGTTATTTATGACTTTTAAGTTATAACATAATATTTACGACACAATTCTTAGAAATGGCTTAGTTTATTAATCTAGATGATAGGGAGATGTGGGCCAAGGGGCCCCTTAAATCACCAGTAGTATTTATTATTAATTATTTAAAACTACTATAACTGTTGACTGATGTATTCTGTATAGTAATGTGCATGTTTGCGTGTAGTTTAGAATTTCATAAGACCTTTTAGAACACAAAACACGAATAAAGCGAAACAATGTCAATTCGATTAGAATCAAATTGAAATCAATAAAACGGGTGAAATGATAAAATATATTATAAAGTGAAATTTATATTTGTACGATAATAATATTATTATCATTCCAGCAAATGTATTTACTACTTAGGTCCGTTAATACTCATAATATTCTTTGTATAATGCGTATCATCGGTATTCACCTCACACGGATTATTGATTTATTTTCAGTAGTTTCGACACCACAGTCGTCATCGGTTTCTTTTCGGTCAAAGAATAATATATAATATAATATATTATAATAATATTATTTTATATGTACCTACTACACGGTATACTGCCACTATACATTATATATATATATATATCCCGTGTGCATATACTTACTACATATCGTACACATTATTCTCGCGTGGTGCCCAATACGCATTATATACGATATTATATTATATACGTGATTTGCTTGTCTAACGCGCGCCTGGTTTGAATCGAAACAATGCCAATAAGTTTCACTTAAATCCATATCGAGAATATTATGAGGTGGCAGCGGCGGCGACCAGATGCACGATATATACTATAATACCTATCATACAATAATATATATATATATATGATATATACATACACGTATAATTACACGACGTCCGTATTTATTGTCGATAATTTTTGGCATTGCGAAGAGAAATCGTCGTGACATTTACCTCTCTATAACGGGCTCAGCGCGTCGTAAATCGTATACAGACGTTGTGCATTATGTCGTGCACATTTCTATATAATATTATGATATTATAGGTATAAATGTATAATACTATAATTTATAAACGAAAAATCACCCTTCGCCGAAGAATCGTATGCACTTACCGAAATACACTTAATGTACGGGCTATATGTATAGGTACATCATAATATACCGACTGGCGACTATAATATATTATACACGTTTTTCGTTAATTTTCGACGGCGGCGTCGCCGGATCGCTTTCTACACTGTACATTTATACATAATACGCGTATAATAATAATAATAATATATCGTATGTACCCAAGTGCGCGCGCCGCCGCCGCCGCCGTCGTCGTCGAGGATTTAATAATATTCTCATTTTATGCCAGTTAGGTACCTATAATGTATTATAATTCTCCGGGCAACCGATAATTATCGCGTGCCCGTCCGACGAGAGGAGGCCCCGTTGTAATAACATCAGCACGTCCACGCATTACGACAATATCTCAATAATATATTATTATTGTGCAATAAATAACCATCGAGATTTATATATATACGTATACGCTAGGAACTCACGAGTCCGAGTCGTGTATTCACTGCCTTATAAAACATCGTTCAGAGATCATCTTCGGGGAACTTTTTGTTCTTCGATTGACTATATTTTTTAATTTAAAATTTGAATAGATATGTATATTGTCTATGCGATATCGGTATATTCCCACGCCTACGGTATAATACATTATACAAAACACATTCTAAATCCAAAACACGTTTAAGGTACTCAAAAAATATATCGATCGAACACAAACTATTATTGGTACTAAGATGAAAATTATCTAGAACAACGTTCTATATTCAAATTTGAAATAAAAATACCGGTTACCAACTGAGCAATTTAAAAATTTTATGTCTTGAGATAACGCAGCTTTGTATGAATATTTTTGTAGAGTAGTATTTGCGTCTAATTAATCATCTCGCAAAACCCATATTTTCAGAATCAGACTGCGGTTATACACCGGCTCGAGTGTTGCGTGTACCTACCAATGACCAGCAGTCGCTTATACAAATAATAATATGCATACCACGATCGTATAGAGCACTTCGCCGAATAGTCCGCTGACAGATTGTTCAAGGGTGATACGAAAGTTGTCACCGAAAGTGGCATCAGAATTCTATTAGAGGAATCGGTGGTACGATTATTTTTCTCAAAAAATAATATTGAGTTAGCCCCCCTAGAAATAAGTCCACAGATGTCGCCTATAATATTGTTTTGGCACACTCAGAATTCGTCGAGTATCAATGCCAAGTCATACGGTTGTTGAAAAAAAAATAATAGTGACAATAGATAAACAATAATTAATTACAATAATAATAATAAAAGAACCATCACCTGAATGCACGTTATTGTTTTGAATTATTTTAACGGTTTTTGGTCGACGAGTGAAAGCGAACACGTTTCAAAGCTGACGCAAGACGTTCGTTAAATGTTAACGACCCGACACTCCGAAATCCCCAGTGGCGTATTTGAGAGTTTACATTGGGGAGAGGGCCTCAAATAGTGGCATGCCAAATTGCGATTACTAAATGCGTGTTTTCTTTCAAAGTTATCAATGACTAAAACAGAATATTTTATCTATATAAAATGTTTTGTAAGATAAGTAATATTATAAACTTACGTAATTACGTAAATATACGTAAAGTATAATATGATATAAAAAAAACTAATGGTATGCATGGGGGATGGGCGCGATAGGTTCCCTCAAATATCATTTGACTGCTCTACGTCGGTAGTAAACGCCTCATAAGAGATAGATAACATCTATTCGTAAATGCGTATGTAAGTATTAATTATAATATTAATAATATTATGTGTAAGTGTACTACATATTGAACGATTTTATAACTAATTAACTAATTAGAGATTAGTACATCAAAATTCTCAGAAAAATATTCTGTAAAAGGTAATTTTGGTAATTTAGAATAGGTATTATGTTTATGTATTTTGTCATTCTAAATAGAAAAATACTTAAAAATGATAAAGATGAAAGTGTAAGTAAATAGTAAAAAATATAATGTTTTCCAACGTTGTTTTGTATTTACCAGTTCAAATCATCTAAAACTAAATATTTCCAAAAACATTAAAACTTTTCAGAAAAATAAGTTTACCTTTAAAATAACCATCATGTATTTATACATTTATAATCAAAATCGACTATAATACATTTATATTATTTATATTTTTCATACCATATACATTTAATAGTTTTTAATTAAATCTAATTTACAATTAAACACAAATAATTATTATACATTACATGAACGGTCGACTAGACTTAACAAAAACATTTAAATAAATTATTTAACTGAAACTCGATCGGTAGGGCCAAGCTGTAACTCTATGCTCAGAAGTAATGGCATTAGGCTACGTGTTATAGGTAGGTTACCAAGTCTCATATTTTCGAGGATAAACGCGGCCGACACAAACGCTATTTCCGGGAAACGTGGAGTTTTGCCTCAGGATTTGACAACGATATATGTTTAAAAATTTCTTTCCGTTCGTCAGAGGCAAGAAAGGAAAACGGCGCGTACGACATCAATACACCTATTATATATACACACACACAACACATATTATATATTTAATACAAAATCGTCGTAGGTTTACTACGCGCTTACGAAAAAGGATAATTCATTCGAAAGTCACGGCGCGCGAGCATAAACTTACTTATACTCATATATAGGTACTTGACGTTTATATATACATAACAACATAAGTATACCTGTATAATATAATATAATATAATATAATATATATATATATATATGTTTATGGCAGCGTTGAACCAGTTCTATATATGCACCGCGGACAGAGCTAGGTTTATTTGCTTAATTGGGACATCCGCACATACATGTCTGTCGCGCGGGCTGACCGACCGGAGATGACTATTTCGGCGGCTCCGTCGATTGCGGATTACAACTTATAATATAATATTATTATTATTGTGGTTGTTCAAAGTGGTTAGCGGTTGCCAAGTCTTACCGGGTCGCGGGACTCACGGCGAGTAAACGCGGACGAAACTACTATACTGCAAAAATAATAACCCTGTTCTTTCCACCACTCCATGACCCAACGACCATGTATATGAAAAAAAAAATGACTTATCCGTCCCCCTTTTATTTCCGGGTGTCCGTTACTATACCGTGGTATCTCGCGGACAGTTCTGTAGAGAGAGTAGAGTTTCCTACCTTAATAATATTATACTAAGCGACGACAGCTGCCGCAGACGCGTAGAAGCAGATTTCCTCTGCATTTATATATATATAAAAGGACATGTACTTATTTCATAAATTTAATATTTTTTTATCATCGACCACTCTCGGACTGCGTCCGTCTTTTGTTTTTACGATGTCACGCCACCACCACACTGTCAGGCATAGTTTATATTATCCGCGCGCCAACACTATAACATACAGCTGTTGCAAAGATATTATAATCATCCGATGACCGATATCACATATTTTTGTGTGTACTTTATGTGACATGATATGTCTGGTAACAGAGTGCAGAGTGCATAATATGTATTTCTGTTATCAGGTCAATATCTCGAGCGATGAGTGAATGATATTCTCAACGACTTACAAAAAAAATATTATACCAGAAATTATTATAATTTATTTAAAATGTCAACGTGTAGTACAAATGTACAACAAATAGAAGAGATATACGTACATTGGGTATAACAGATTTGAATTGATAAGTGGTTATATTGTATTAGCCATTAGGTATTAAATTGTTTAATGTTGCACGGCTATTTCCACCTGTTTTTGATTTCTGACGAAAATAGATAAAAGGTTATGAATATGGGAGTCGCTATGACTTTAAATGTGACTTTTGAATTTGGACCAATACAGTTCGGCTAAATAGAAAACTAGAGCTCAAATATTGAGGGAGCTGAAATGATGTAATAATTACAGACCCGCGGGCCCACGATGAACCGGTGAAGCATGCTCGATCTTAGTAAACTCTATATCTACCGCATTGTCAAAAAACTTCGCTCGTATAACAGTAGCTTATGTACATTTCAATTGTAATTTACATATTATATTTGGATAAATTTAAAAATGAATCAATCGTTATTTTTTATTTCATAATCTGTAGAGTAAAGTTAGTATGTACTGTTTGTAGACAGTTATTAACAACAATTATAAAATATCCTATATAAATAAGTTATTATATATTAGTAAATTTATTTTTGATTTTATTTTTGGCTTAATGGTTGATGAACCCTAAATTTTATCATAATTTAACTCGTAAAATTATCCACTGAATCAGTCATCGATAAGTTTTTAAAATATTCTGTACGTTTTAAAAACTAATATCATATTATGATAATGACATGTAATTCTCGTATAAAATGATAAACGCAAATGGCAACATGGATTTAGACATGTCAGTGTTAATATCTTATGATTTGACCGATAAAATGTTTATTTAAAAATTAAAACTCATACAGATTTAATATTGTAATACTTTAATAGTAATATAATTACACATGGCCATAGCGTAAATATTGTACTTTTTGAAGTGACCTATTCTCAAAAATAGCTCATAAGCTATCTATATCCTTGTAGCCCGTAACATGTACCTCATGGCTAATTGTCCAACAATTATTTTACGAACCACGATCGTCACAACTTCTGATCAAAATAGTTTTAATTTTTTTTTGTTTTTGATAAATCTCATAATTTAAAAACATAGATTTAGTGCATTTCACTAATAATTATTATAAGTAGTCAGTAAAACCTAAAAACAAGATGCTGATTTTGAACTCCGAAGTACTAAAAAATATTATACATACATTAATTTGGGTTTAAATATATTTAAATAAAATAAATTTTTATAGAAGATTATAAATGTGAATTTTGGTTTTAACATTTTATTATAAATTATTTTTTTTTTTAACACGCGACAAAATAAATAAAGTAATTTATTTATTTTTAATTTTGTTAAGTGGGATATGAAATACACAATTGGTCAACTCAACGCCCACTTTAACGTTGATGTATGTTTAATGTGTACTAAGAGGTAGACAATAAAATTACGGAGAGCAAAAGTTGTGTGGACTGATACTATAAATATTGTAATAATTGAGGGAACCATTGACGCATCCCCCTGTAAAAATAATTCAGCATTAACGTTTCTAAGAACATCAATTTACCATTTTTACCTACCAGTAAGTCGAACTAATCATCTATAAAAATATTCCTTTAATTAAAAGGATGACGTCTAGAATCAATCATAATTTATAACTCTTTATACCTCGCGGGCAAATAATATTCTTTCATTCAATAATTGTTAGTGTATTTACATAATTATATCATCCGTTAAATGAATTTAAATTAGGTAAAGTTTTTTTATACTTTAATTTATTCACAAGAACTGTTAAACTAGTCTTAACTGTAAATATTTTGTTATCAAAAGACAAGAGTACGATGATAATTTATTAATTCATAGGAATTATTACCGTAGGACTTTTGATTTATTTATTTATATAAATAAATAAACATAATAATACTTGAATAATAAAATCATGTTTGCTTTTAGCAATAATCATGGATGTTTAAATTTAATCGTTAAAATATTCAATTTTTATCGATATAATTTAATTTGTTTTTTAATTTTGAAAAATTAAACTAAATTGTTTACAACTTTAGTCTTAACTTACCCTATAACACGCAGTGCGTTCAATTAAAACATTCAATTTTAATAAATAATAACATATTATCCGTCTAAATTTTGTTCACTATGCCCGGACAATTAAAACGTTATAAATTGATATTATTCTACATTATAGTGCCTACCTTAATCGATTAATTAACTGAAATATTTTAATTGGAATGAGTAATCGTGATCAATTATAATAATCATACGTCACATTATTTTGGACCTTTTTGTTTTCAAATATGTTGAGGAATTCATTCCATACATCATATTATGCATGGAATAATAAAATATATAGTATATAAATATTTATTTCTAAAATTGGAGAAGAATGCTTGTTAAAATTCTGTTTTTTCTTTTTCATTTGTTTCCTATTATATTGTTTTTTGTTTAATTTCTCATATTTTAGATGTCGTATTGTATTATTTTATCTTATGTTCATATAATATTGTTCTATGTTGTTTAATCTATAATATTATTATTTTAATACTTAATATTTAGTAATTCCCTATCTCCAACACAAGCTTAAAGAAGATAGGTCAATTAAAATTGTAATTTAATAATATCTAATTTGAAATAATATGTATTTGATTTTATAAATAAAAAAGATAATATATACTTATAAGTTATAACTTAGTCACGGCATCACGGGAATGAGCCTATAAAAAAAAAAAAAAATGAAATATACAATACTCATATTGTTTTGAATCTTATAAAACGCCATGTTTATATATCGGTTTGTTATACAATAGTGTAAATCATATATATATTATAGAATATAGAATATATAGGTACATAAAATATTATTTTACTTAACAACCACTCTTATTAATTATTGTATTAAAAACCGTTTTTACGAAGGTTCCTCCTCCACTGATAGTTCTCTTCATTATGTGCTCCCTGTGTGTATTAATATCATATCTTAATTGTATTGTTTTATTATTGTAATAGATTGCCTAATAAAAATATGTTTAAATAAAAAAAAAATAATAATAATAACGCTGTTATTGTTGCTTTAATGGAACAACTGATAATTTTTAATTTTTATTTAAAGCCTCATGGTTACGGTATTAAAAGTTATCTATTCTATTGAATACAGAAAACATTATACAATTATATCAGATTTATTTTTATTCACATACCTATCTAATTATATAATTCCTTATTTTTTAGGGCGTTTTAGTACGGCAATATATGTACAATTATGTATGATAAATAGAAAGTGTACCGGGCTCTCGTTTGTTATTAAATTTAATATTCTGAAAAACTATAAAACCATTCTAAACAAACACTAGTCTGTCTAGACTAGTTTTGTTTTGCAATACTAAAGCGTAAGCACGATACAAACAAAAGTGTCTTTGAAGAGGTCCATAATTATAATCGTATCATCTTCTTTTTTTCAGCAAAATTAATTTTTGTTTATTACTGTAAAATTCAATATATTTTATATCTAAATCGACTTAATCTAATGATTATTGCGTTGAATATTGAAATTTGGGTACGTTTCGTATTATCATAATATACATATTTTTGCCAACTGTTATTTTTATGTATCAAAAACCCCCTATCCTGAATAAAAGTCCCGGGGCTTAGGTATCACCGCTATATTATTGTTATTTGAGATTCGTTAACCTATTGGATGAGAATATTAATCAAATATAAACAATTATCCAACTGTAAATATTATTCGTCGTTTTGACCGGTGGCGTTTAATTTATTGACGGATCTACTCCGATCGTCGAATAAAAATACTCCACAATCCCTTGCGTGTTTTCAATGACCCGTCTCGACATTACAATATTATAATATTATCATAGTTCGTGGTACCTATCCTGCGTTCGGAAGGCCCGTGGACACCACTCGTTTATTATTGCCGATTGAAGAACACGAGTGTTTATTCAACAAAATAACAATAGAACATTATACAGCGATGTATTATAGTAGAATATCGTCGATAAACATCCTTCTCAGCTAACACATACCACCGCGTCTACAATAATATTATGCTCATTTGTACACTGCATATATCACTTTTGTGTATCCTGCATAATATAGAGCGAGTGCGTGGAAAAAACTTGCGAACACACCGCTCGTCTATCAGCAATAATAATTGTATACAATATACATTTACCTTAATACTTTACTGGACGCATTAAACACCAAAAGTGTCGAACTGTCACTCGAAAATAATTCTGTCCGCGAAATAACGGCATGTGCGATTCACCAAAACGCACGAAAACGAGAAGGCGGCGACTAAAATGATGTGCAGCGTATGAAAAAAATTCATGAAATACGAAATTAAAAACCATGTCTGGTAACCGATAATATCATGAAGTTTGGTAAATTGAATAATTATTACAACTATTATTAATTACACAGTTTTGATTTAATTCAAAACAATTCGTTGCCGCAATATAATGCGTATTATATGTATTTTTATTGAAAATGAATAATATTTTTCAATTTATCCATAGTTTATTGACAGTTGACGGTGATTTTAATTGATAACATTTCTGTAATTTAAACACACATTCCGTGTTTCATAGGCATAACCATATTCATTTGTGTCTTTTATAATAACAACCATTGTACGTCTAGTACTCCGATGAATACTTTTAGTTAATAGATTGGAACCACAGATATTTAATGTGAATAAAATAAATAGTACTGTTAATATAAGACATATACATGATATAACGCCCATATTAATTAAATATTTTGATAAAATATTATATCGTATAAAGGTCGATTTTTATTTATGTGCTCAAAGCTCGAAGGGCTTTGTCTCTCAAATTAAATTGTAAATATAACTATTTACACAATATATACATATACACAAAGATGTTCAAAAAAATAAAAAAATATAGGTATACAATACAAGTTATTATAAAAACAAAGCCAATGTATAATATATGTAGAAAAAAATAAACAGGAACTGGAAACAAAAAAAATATAAATACATTAACAATGGTGTTATAATTAATATTGTACGTTGGGGAAAGTATTAAAAGTATTAATCGATGGTTAATCACTACTTGATGTATTATCAATTGTCAACATTTAAGTTTTCACATTAAAGTAGTTTTTATTTTTATATACAATCTAAAGCATATCTATAAAGAAATGAGAACTAAAAAAAGTATACCTGTATAAAAATTAAAATTAAAAAAAGTTATCAATTATAATTTAAATTATGTAAAAAAAATAATTGTGGACAACTAGGGATCAGTTCCCCATGCAGACACGTTTCACTAAGTAAAACTCTAATTACATTAACTTAAATTATGTGTAATTGTTGTGCTTAGGCCTTCCATGGTCTTAAAATGTATCATATAATTATAATAACATTAAAATAAAACTAGATTTATTTAAAAATGTAGTACCTTGACAATTGCGTGGATAAATTTGATTAAATTATCATTTAGCACCCACATTTTCCAATTCACTGAACTTCAACTGTTGTATTTGAGAATTATTCAATGACAGGCCAAACATACGTTCGATGGTCTGTTTAATGTCAACTCCCATTAATGAATCCATTCCTAAATCAGCTAAGGTAGATGTAGGCTTAACTGAAAGTGGATCTTGAATCCCTGAATAATGAAAGAAAACATTCGAAGACTATTATTTTTATTTATAGATAAAACTATACATTAAATTTAAATTATTTTAAGATTTTTAGTATATAAATTATTAATTGGGGATATAATTTTGTAAAAAAACAAAAGCTATACAATATTACTGATGTATAAGTCTCAACATTTTATTTCAGTAACAAACTGGAATATTTTTACGAAGTTAAATAAAATTTTAATAACACGAAAATTTCAAGGGAAATAAAAATAAATTTGACTTATAATATATCGTTTTAAATAACTCATGATGATGACTATATATTAAACTAATTATACTACCAGCTAAAATAAAAAATAAATTATATTTATTAAAAATATCAAAAATCATAACGGAGGTATACTTATACAAACTAAATTTAAAATAAAAAACTATATTTGAAATGTATTTATATAGTGGTTACCGCTTATTATAGACTAACAAACACGTCATAACAATTATTTGCATCATGTAGAATATTTAAAAATTTAATCACAATTTATTACGCAGCATACACTGAACACACAAAAGTCAACGTCTATTCGTCTTCTACGCCACTACCTTTCATACTATTGTACTAATACATACGCGACTGCTTGGTTTATCGTGAAAATGTAATTTGATTTATTTTTACAATAAGAACAAAATACAGGTACCTACTAATTAATATCGTTTATATAATACATTTTTTTTAATGTATGTACCTACATATTTTATTTATTTATCTAATTTTCAAATGACCACATTAATTGGTGTGCGAGTCGAATAGAAGAATTTTTGCTGTGTATTAGTACCTACATATGTGCAAATCGAGAACAGCCGTTGTGAGTCTAATAGCCAATAGGCGAATGAGTCAATTAAGCACGAATCCACTGTATATATAAATAATATAAACGAGTAATATCGATTGGTTTTTAAATAATAAATATTGTTCTATGAAAAAGTACTCGATTCAAGTATAATTTATAATAATTAAGAGGACGCCCACGCCATACCCACACGTGTCGTCTCTGTCTTACTAAAGTACACTATCACACATTTGTATTCAGCATAACACATTTTGTGATGTTAGCTTTAATATTAGAGTAAATAATTTACCTAATATCAAATTTAAAGGTAAGAATATTATCTAAAGAATAACATATGCTTTTATTGATAACGTCTAAAAGTGTGTTCTGCTGAATGCAAATTTGTTATAATGTACGTTAGTAAACAGAGACAACACGTACGGATATGGCGTCCTTTTAAGAGTTAAAACTAAATATTCTTTTATGTCATTCATAGCAATATAATAATATCATACATTTTATTTTTAATATTCAAAACTGTTACCCATAATTCCAGAAACGATTTCCGTGAGCGATTGTGATTTAGAATTCTCCGTCAGTTTTCTTTTGGTTGGTATCACGTGCGAAGCAACGACGGCTGAACTTTGTGTTAATAGAGTATCCAACGATCCTAGGCAAGATGATATTTTTTGGGCCAGTGTTCCATTGATTTCTTTTTCTTCATTACCACGAGTTAATAGATATGCCATTCCTACGTCACCTATGCCTCCCCATTGGATAGATTGCTGTATAATGAAAAGAAGTGAAAATATATAAAAATCCATAGAGGTGCCGACGTATGTAATGTAAATTTTTTGATTCTATGATATATGGTATAAAAACAATTTATTCCTTACTGCCGGAAGTCCTCGTTTTTGTCTTTGCTCCGAAATCCTTTCCATGATAGAATTTGCATAACCGTAATTAGTTTGGCCCCTGTTGCCACGGCCACAAGAAATAGACGAAAACGTAACAAAATATTCCAAGTCCTTGCTAACGGCTTCCGATGCTTCGTCTAAATGTTTAGTAGTTAAGACTTTACTATTGTACACAGTCTGGAAGTTATCAACTGTTTGATTTTCAAAAATTCCATCTCTCAAAACCTAAATCGTCAAGAAATATTAAATTCAGTGTGTAATATTATAATACATGTATTATAATTTATATTGTATTATAAAAAATGTGTATAATATATTAAAATAATATACTATATAGAATAAATATTATAGGTATTATGTAAAATACCGATTAAAACTTAATATACAAAACAATGAAATTCGTACCCCAGCTAAGTTGAAAATTCCACCAACTGGACCTAGACTGAGAGCCAATTTGACAGTGTCTTTAGCCCCCGACGATGTAGTCAGATCAAATGTGCTGATTTCCACTTTGATGTCTTTGCTTTTCCAAACATTTACTCTATATTTTTGGTATCCTGTTTGAATTCCATTTCGAGAACAGAGAATAATATTCTTTGCTCCGCGTTCTACTAGCCACTCGGTAAGTTCCATTCCAAATCCACCGAGGCCACCTAAAAAAAACTTCAATTATATCGAGAATCAAAATGCATTAAGATAAAAATTTAGGTACCCGAAAGTATGTAACTCTTGCTTGGATCAAAATAAACCCGTCGGTATGCTGCAAAGTTCAATATTGGTGAATCCCCAGACACTTCAATAATTATTTTGTTTCCAGTCTTGTTAGTAGCGTATGATCTAATGAATACCACAAATTGAAAAATATCTTAAATAAAAACATCCAATATGATTAAAATTCACCTGAAAGCCGACTCGATATCAGAATATGGGTAAATAGTGAACGGTAGTGGTTTTACAACTCTCATTTTTATTCTTGAATCGATAAATGAATAAATAAAATCTGCAGATGGATTATTTACAATAGAAATATCTTCAAACTTTGCTGATATAACTCGAAATCCATTTGGCGAATCTAAACATATATAATCATTAGATTATAATCGTATCTGCTACTAAATAAATAATTAGCTATTCGAAAAATAAACATACTAGTATAAGTACTAATACATAGTATATTATATATATATATATATATATGTATTAATTTATTATTATATTTATAATAATAAGGGTGGGTAATGCATTTTATTATTTGTAAAATTCTTCTAATACATATAAACAATATACATAATATATACGGTGATACCATATTTTTAAATTTACTTGATAAGACTGATATGTCTGTATTTTCGGTAATGATAATTTTTGCTTCATCAGCAAGAAGATCTGGCAGGTGTTCAGAACAATACTTCGGCAAAATAACATAATCGACTCCTTGATTTAGAGTCAACGATGATACCATGTGAATGAATTTTGAATCAAACCTTGTAGTTGAAACCTGACTCACCTTAAATATATAAGATAAACATGGTATCATGTAACCAATTATCCACTATTTTCTAATATACATTTCGATAACTCACTTCTGGGTAAATTAATTTAATAGCATCCAGCTGTTCATTAGTTTCAGCTACAATAAATACTTTGCACTTGAGAGATAGTGCAATAGAAATAGCCGCGTAGTTTATACTGTTTTCGCTAGCAAATACCAACACATTTTTTGATTCCGATAAATTTCCTTTGTGTATTAATGCATAAGTGGCCTAGAATTTTGTTAGAAATTTATTTATTTGACTCAATGATTACGATTTTATGATTTACACTTTACCACAAAGTAGGAGTACGGAACAGTGGCGGCTTGTTTCAAAGTCCAACTTTCTGGTACATCCCATAAAATTGCATTACTCTCATTGACTGTTGTTGATAGAACACCAGTTTTAACCAAACCCATTACCTTTTGGCCATTTGTCTTAGTACCAGAAAATTCTACTCCAAATTCAGTTTTCTAAAAAAAAAAAAAATAAATATGCGCGTTTTATAAAAACGTATAATACTATTGTCAATTAATTTTAAATCATCAACCATTGAAGAGACTGCAGATAAATCGACATTGTTTACACCAGCATAAGCTATTGTTATGGAACCACTGGTGTCAGTGCTGTTGAAATATCTGTAATTAACATAGACATTTAAAATAAACGCATAGCGAAAATAAAATAAAATAGCTACTTTGACGACTGGACCCATTGAAGTGTTGTCAGATCACCTTTGGACTGTACGGACACTTTGGCTTCAGTTGTTTGAACGTTTGAATCAATTTTCACATCAATTGGTAAATGTCTGTAGGATCCCCAAACACCATTTCTTTCCACGTTAAAGAACAGATCGTTTTCAAGTAATGAAGCAAAATCTTTCAAAGTATATTGTTTACCAGGTTCAGTTAGTATACACCTATCAAAAAATATATTTTATCATATACTACTGTTTAAACATCAACTTCTGCAAATTAAATTATCAACTACCTAATAGGATTTTCTTCACCATTATATTCTTCTACTAAACATTTAGACAGACCGAGCACACCGTTGATATTTTTATCGCTATACAGTATCACTTTTTTATTTGAACATCCATTAATGTCAGCTAATTTTTTTTTCAATGACTCCACCCATAAAAACTGTTCATCCTCGATTTTTAAAGCTGTGTACTGGTATTTTGGAGATAGCTAAAACAAGTATATCATATAAAAATCTATTTCAAAGTTGTCTAATATTTATTTGACATACTTTTTTCAAAAGGAAATATTTCTTATCATTATTTTCAATAACTGTCACTATTTGGAGGTTCAATGATTTTAATGTAGTTGAGGCAGGTGCAGAAATATTTTCAACCAATAGAATAAATCCTCGTGGAGATAATGCTGCAGAAATTTTACCCAATAACGCAGCGTCAAAATGAATATCATCAGCAACTATCAAATGGTATCCATCAGATAATGATGAGTTTTCAATATAGAACTCAACAACGTTAATATCTAATGATAATAATTTGCTTTGTTCAACATTAACTGGGTTGTTTGATAGAACTGTATAGTCCACCTAAATCAACATTAATGTCGATGTGTATCGTTTAAAAAGAATTAAATTATTATATTTCCTTACATAAAAATTAGCTTCTGCTTCGATTATTTGAACAATTTGGGTAGCCAATAAGTTATTGTTATGGATTTCCACTGATTTCACATGGTGTACGCCTATGTTTTCCATGAATAATCCAATCAATGAGTAAAGAACTTCATACGTAGATAATTCGTTTGACTATTATGCAAAAAAATATTTAATTTTATTTAATTATGATTTTCAAATTGCGTATGTACTTACTTTATATACAAACGGAACAAAGTAGTGACGTTCTAGAGTCGCTGGTAGTTGGGCGTTTTTTTTCAATGGTGCAGGTGTCACTTTCAAGTTAAAGATAGTGACTCCACCCGATTGTGTTGTCTTAGCATAACCAAAATGGTTTACTTCTATTTCTAAGTATAATTTAATTAAAATAAGATTTAAATTAGCTATATTTATCATTGTCTACTACCTTTAGGATTTGATGATCTCTCTGTAACTTGCTTATGATACACGGGGTCAATAACAATTTCTTTAATATATGTTGGTAAACGAAGTTCTCTAGTCGTTATAGATATAAGTTCAAATTGTAAAAGAGTATCAATAAATGATACCCAATTCCCGTTCCACGCAAGTTTACCTCTAGAACCTTATAAACAGATTTAATGTTATGGGTTGTTTTAATTAGTTATTTAATAATCCTACCTTCACTGTTTGCTTCTACAAAGCCTAAAAATGCATCTTTATATTGATATCCGCGAAGTCTCAATTCCTTGTAAAAGTCATCAGAATTTAATTCCATTTTGTCTGATAAGGTAGAAAGGTGTTCTATTTGATTTTTTTCAAAACTTTGGTTTAATAATTTTACACGTCCTGAAACTGTTAATGATCCTCCTTCTAGTAACTCAAAATCACCTGACCCATGAAATATGTTAATGTCGAATTTAATTGAGCCTAAATATATGCATCAAAATAAAATTAATTCAATAAAAATATATTGATTTATTATGATTTTATGTACCCTCGGTATTAAGAACAGTGGGTCTGAGAAATTTAATATTCTGGAAAACAACTGGAACATCTTCAAACCATTTACCTTGTTGTTTTGCAAAAGCTTTCCATACCAACGTCTACAGTAAAATATGCATATATTGAGAAATAGATAAATGATGAATAATTTTAACTTATATGAAAAAGAATTTAAAGGGCTCATTTCTAAAATTTACTTTAAAAATATTATAAGAGGTCATATTGTATTTCAATAGACGTAAATTATGAAGTTAAATTAATTTAGATAATCAACATTTAAAGTAAATCGTTTTATGTCAATCAATTATTTTAATCAAGATTTTATCAAAGTGTAACCATCATTATAAGACGTGAAATTTTACTGATATCAATTTTTTTTGTATAAAGTAAAATTTTAAAAATCTATTTAAAATTATATATATGTTATTCTTACTAAATATCCAGCTGCTGGATAAAGTATACGTCCATCAATGGTATGACCGATTAAATATTTATCTTGTTGTGAATTAATATCAATTTCGACTTGATCATCCTCTGACCCAGATTTCTAAAAATATATTAGTGTGCATTTAAAATAAATCAGTTCTAAATAATATATAAAAATATTAACATATTTTAACTTTTTTAACATACTTTTTCTATAAAATTGGGAACTACATAGTCGTTTGTGTGATCCCATTTTAACATTGGAGATATCATTGGAGTACCTCTAACTACAGGGTACTCAACTTTACCATATACATTTTGTAATTGTGGCTCTGCTCCAGCAATATATAACCTTTAATAAATATAATTATATTATTAGAATGAAAATATAAACATCATATTCGGGAATACAGATAGAAATATATTTACTTTCCAATTGCTTCCAACAAGAAATTCACATGATTCGAAACAGTTTTCTTAGTCAGACCGACATTTGTGACAGTAGGGGGCAGCGATCTCTTCAATATTGCTTGTAATAAACAATGAGGTGCAATTTCAATCGTTATAGCATTTTCGGGTACATGTTTCATTGCACCGTGAAAGTAAACAGGTGAACTTATATTATTTAAATGATAATCTGCTGACGAATATTGGGCTTCCGGTGAATTCCACTTATGTTCGGGATATGTTGTACTAAGCCATCGACTAGATCTTGGTTTGGGATTGGACATTACCTATTAAAAAATTATATTATAAAAACAGTATTTGTCACATTTAAGTGTAGTCATAAGTTATTTCTAAATTAATTTAAAATTAGTAGGAAGTACCTTTTTATAATACGGTTTCAATGACGGAATAAACCCTTTTAAGTATGGCGAATGGAAAGCATAACCCATTGAGTCAACGGGCTTGGCAAATATACCTTCTTGTTTAAGAGTTTCAGTGAAATTCAATGTTATGTCTTTGAGTCCCGAAATCGTAACACTGTCAGCACTATTATGACAAGCAACAATTATACCTTCAGGAAGTCTTTTTTGTGTCTCCTCCCACGACAACCCAACTGCAACCATAGCTCCAGCGGGAACGTCAATTTGTGTCAAAATTGTAGATCTCCAGTACATTGTCATTAATGCTTGTTCCAATGTAAAGCAACCATCAGCATATGCACATGCGAGTTCGCCGACTGAATGACCAATGATGCCATCAGGATTGATACCAAGTGAATGTAAAATATTAACAAGACCAATCTAAAAATAGTTTTAATTTTAATATTTAATAATTTTAATGCTAAAAATATTATATAACTTTCTACGTACACAGTTGACAATCAACAATTACCTGTACAATTAGAACTGTGAACATGGTATTCTTTATACTCTTAAACGTATTTTCATCAGATTTGTAAAATAAATCATGAACACTATAGTTAAATGGAATTAATATTGAATGTGCATTGTCTACAGTTTGTTTGAAAACTTTAAACTTCACTAAATCAGCGACTAATTCCAACGATTGACTTCCCATGCCTGGAAAAATGAAGTAGATTGGCCTTTTATCGCCGGAACTATTATTTTGCTAGAATCATCATATTAATATTTATTATGTTCAATTAAGTAATTTTTTTATAAATATAAAACTTACAGCTATTTCAACGTTCCTAGGGGTTTGGCCCAGAATTGAATAACCAGAAAACTTATAACCAGGAATTGTTGATTTATAAATATCAATAATTAAAGTTAGCAAATCATTGTTATCTGCATAGTTTTCAACCTAAAAAAGGACATTTTTGTATATAAAATATTTAAATACCTAAATTCAAGTATAAAGGTAATATTGTTTCAATTGATGTAAATAACTAACTGTCTCAAATTGTTCAATTAATGCTTCTCTTGTTCGTCCTGATAGAAATACTAGTCTAGGAATTTCGAGTGTTGGTAATGATATAGCCTGTGCTTTTTTATCGTGAGCTCTTAGAATTACGTGGACATTTGATCCTCCAACACCGAATGAATTAATAGAAACCATATTTCCAGGTAATGGTGTTTGCTTATCAACAACCTAATAAATTTTCACCAATTAATACAAAAGTATAACTTTTATCATACAAACTGTACATTCAATTACCTTCAATTCTCCACTAACAAGTTTTGGAATGTTGTGGTTTAATGTTTCAAAATTAATATTAGCCGGGATAATTCCTGTTTCTAACGCATAAAGCATCTTTGCTATCGATACTAAACCTGATACTGGTTCTGCGTGACCCACATTTGATTTGACCGATCCAACAAGCAAAGGACTTTTACGGCCAACACAAAACACATCCGAAATGGCATTCAACTCTTGTTTGTCTCCAACCTATAGTAATATGATTATATCAAAAATATTTATAATAATTAATTTAATTAACCTACACCCGTCCCCGTTCCGTGAGCTTCGATATAATGGACATCATTGAGATTTAAATTAGCCTGTGCGTAAGTTTCTCTAATTAGCTGACTTTGCACTGATTGTGAAGGGTATGTGGCGCCTTCGATTTTGAACCCATCGGTATTTGTGGATGTTCCAACTATAGTTGCATATATTCGTTTTGCATCTGTTGATTTTCTTATGTATAGAGCAACGATAGCTTCACTTCTTACGTACCCATTAGCTAAATATAATTTATACGTTATTCTGGTTGTTGAAATTCTTAATTTATTATAGTCATTTATCAAATAAATTTCGTTAACTAAACTAACCACCAATGTCAAAAGGCCTGCTTGTTCCCGTAGGACTAAGCATATTATAACGATGGTACATAACTGAAGTAGCTGGTTTGAGAAGTAAATTAGTTCCTGCAACAATAGCTGCATCACATTGACCCGTTTTTATTGCGGTGATGGCTTGGTGTAAACAAAATAGTGCGCTCGAACATGCAGTATCAATGGCAACACTCGGGCCTGTTTAAAATTATTTAAATTTTGTGTTCAACAAATTAAGTTAAATTCGGAATTTTATATATAAATACCTTTAAAATTGAATTGAAAAGATATCCTGTTAGCTACCATTGATCTAATTACGCCTATAGTTTCATATCCAGTCAATTTTTCTGGTGTTCGTTCAAAATAATCTGAAGATTCGTTGGTCATCATACCAACATACACTCCAGTTTTCGTTCCACGTATATCTTTTGGATTGATTCCTGCGGTTTATAAAAACCATGTCATAAATTAATTTCTACCTTATTTTGTTTAATTGAATACCTGCATCGACTATAGCCTCATGTGTAACTTCTAGTAATATTCTAAGTTGTGCATCCATAGCATTAGCTAGTTTTGTATGAATTCCAAAAAACTCTGCATCAAATTTGTTTATTTCCTTTAATTTTCCTGTTCTTGACGGAACTCCGTACATGCCTACGTAATACAACATAATATTCAATTTCTATGTTATAACATTTTATTCTTAATTTTGATATTAAATAATTGTTTGTACATAAGATTACAGGAATGTACAATATATTTACATTACAAGTTTTTAAAATTGAATTTACCTGGAGACCATCTCCTATTGTCGACAGTCAATAAATCCTCATTATTGTACAATTTTTGCTTAAATTCTTCAGTAGAGTTACATTCTGGGAATCGTCCAGCAATACCCGATATTACTATATCGTTTGCTTCTGGCATTCCTGTAAATAAATTATCAAAACCTTATTATTTATATAAAATATTTATGTATTTTTTTTTTTTTTAATAAGGTTTGGAATAGAATGTATAAGTAGCTTATTTCAAGCTTCATTCAATCAAATAAATCTACTTATTTTCATATAACTTATTTATATTAAGGTTATAACTTATTGTAAATCTAAATATTTCCTTTTATGATAATTTTTTTTAACAATTATTAGAATATGTATATAATTATTATATACGTGTAAATAAAAGGTATACTAGATACATATGAGCGTTCGATTATAAAAAAAATAATAATAATAATAAAAAAACGATTTGCATTATAATTATGATACAGGTACATAATTTTATTAATTAAATGATGATTAATTTACACGATATCCTAAAATAATTTTTAATCATAGATATTTATTTTTTAACATTAATTAGGTAGTTATCATAATTACTATTAAGGTTAATTTTAATGTCAAAATAAGTTCTATTTCGTTAGATATTTCCTTTGATTAATTTTTTATTAATTTCCTTTTAGGTAACGAAATTGTATGAATGAAATATTATCTATAATGAGTGAGTAGAAAATATTATGAATAATTATTTTCTTTTTTGAATTTTTACAATATTCTTTTTTAAACCTAAAAACAATTATATTTGTTTGCGCTTATATTATATTCAATATAATAAATAAATACAATTGCTTGTCATAAAAACAGCTTAAAATAAGAAATGTATTATACGTAACACCTAAACTACAAGTTTAGGATTTTACACAAATTTCTTTCAACATTTTAAATTAACGAAATTGATCTACGATATTCGGTTATATAGATTACAAAGAATTTTAAACTATTAATGCCCGGTATTTATGTGTTGTTATCTCAGAGTAAGGTATTTTTCATAATTATATTATATACTTGATATTTTTTCAAAATTTTGTTATTACATTGAAACTAAATATCACATAAAAAAAAATCGAAATTATTGACAACTGAAATTCATTGAGTATTGTTTTTAAGTATGTCATGTGTCATATATATTGACGTCAATACATTTCCCATGTTATCATTCTCAATTGATACTATATCATCAATGTTCTAAGTTTTTTTATTACTTCTGTTTTGTATTCTCGATTACAAATTATTTATTATTATATATCTATCAGTAATTTATTTGATATATTTTAATATAATTTCAAACCTGTTATGTCATAATATTATCTAATAATATTTTACACGCTTAACCATATAGTATATAAATAATAATTATTTATTGAATCATAATATTATTATAATAACGATCAATATCAGATAACAACTCGAGGCCACTATAAAAACAATTAAAATTATATAATCATAATAATTAATTAAAATATATAGCACTTTGCCAGGCAGAAATAATTTTGTGAATGGATTTTGAAAATATAAATGTATTTGAGTATAACACTTGTTATACATTATCTATTTATTTACGTGATATAGGTAATAATTCTATATATTCTATATTCTAATTATTCATTCTATGAATAAAATATTTATTATCTATTTTTTATGTGTTTAATAATATGTGTATTTATCAATACAATGTGATTTTTTAATATTAACATTTCAATTAAATATCAAAACTAGTTAAGCACCTAAATTTTGCAAACCCTTAGATTTATTTATTGAGCATTAAAAGACAAAGTAATAAATATTAACCAGAATTGGGGCGTTGAGTTAAAACTTATCAGTTTTGTATTTTGGTTCATAATTTATAATTATTATATCATAATATTAATTAAAAATTGTGTAACTTATAATAACCCAAATAATAATGATTTTGGGGGTGATTATAAACTCTTCCGATTTTAATGACATGTGTAAATTCTCCCAAATCAACTACACTATACTTGAAGGGTACATGCAAACTCTTTTGAGTTTTTAATATAACATCGTTTGTATATTAAAATTGTATCACGAACACGCTTATTTAAAAAAACTTAAAAATTCAAGATATTTATTTTTTTTTTTGTATTTAAACTACTTATAGTTTTTTCTTTATTTTTAGTTTGAAAGTTTCTTTTCATTTATTTTATTTATTGTAACTGAATTTGTATGAAAGAATATTAACAAATTATAAATTAAAATGTGAACAAACGATTCACAAGCCTTGGTTATTTTAAATTTAACAATGATACTGAACCCACATTATTGGAGGATATGATGCATCTTCGTCAAGACGCATCTAAAGAATAAGAATATAAAATATTATTGCAATTATAATGTAAATACATTTGCATTCTCAACTGCATTTGCATGTATGAAAATTAATCCAAAAATATAACGCATCCATTTCCAACTTCGCTAGTGTCTATACTTTTAAATTAACTCGAAATGGTTAGATAGTATTTATACTTCAATTGTACATAATATTGATCCGGGAACGTTTATTATTTAAATTTTATATTATTGCAGAATTTGAACATACATTACATATAAATTATAAATTCAACACTAGAAACCCGAAACCCAAATTAATTATTCAGATTCAAATCACTTTTTACTATTATTTAGTACAATTTATGTATACATTTGACGTATGAATTTATGTATATGTAAATATATGAATATAAATATATATATATATGATTATGGTTTTTGAAAATATACACATTAAAGACTACTATAAATTAGAAATTACAAATTGTACACAAATTTAAATTATTTATCAAAATTATAACCCTTGATTGTAATTTAATGTGACCTATCGTCATTGACTAGGTCATGTAATGGATGCGTTGAATTTGAACTAATTGTGTTTAAAAAATAATAACATGAGTACAGCAAAGAATCAATTCTTTAAAAGTGGCTACAACTCATTTGCGCATAATTTGAGAATAATATAAACCTTTTTTCAAAGAAATTTACCCACGTATAGGGTGTACATAACCTGCGTACCTCCAAATTTTCGAATTGGTCATTAGCAGCTAGTGAGGCTGTGCATTTAATGGACTAAAAAAGTGTTAAATGTACGCATGCATTTTTGCATGAACATTTAAAAGTAAAAATAAAAATGTATTAATTGATAATATGTATTATTATTTATTAATATTTTTAAATAGCTGAGAGAAAAACTATTGAAGCATATTATACTAAAAATAAAATCATTATCAACATAATTTTACAAATAACTAAAAAATTCAAATTTTTATAAATTACTCAAAAAGAGACTCCGAAAAAATATTAATACAGATATTTTGTCAAAATTTAATGATTATACTAGGGCTATTAATTCCACTTGTAAATAAAAATTGTACGAACCTTTATTTGTAGTCCAAAATTATACTAAAAAAAAAAATGACACGGAAACTGAAAATCGGCTTGAGATTTACTAACTAGTAAAAAATGATTTCTAAACAACGATTGAACAATAAAATAAGAATAAACGTGTATATAAAAAATATAAACTATAAATGAATAAAATTATTTATCTGACACCTATTCCCGCTACCTAAACCTTTAATTATGATTAGATTTTTGAAATAAACGTTTACGGACTTCTTGTATTCGATAACAAAGGTCACACATTGACTATTAATTAGTTTCGGTGTAAAGCAATATATAATAATATCATCTTAATTATTACACACATATCTGATATATGATTTTATTATTTTGTTTATGTTTTTATAATTATTATACATTCATAATCAATCTATTACAATTAAATAAAGTATCAATGAATTATATATCTACACATAGGCGTGCGCACGGGGGATTTCGGGTGTACCTGGGCACCCCCCAACATGTAATTGGGGCCCTAAAATTTAAGTCCTATAGCATATAATATATGGGCCCGTATTTTAACTAATGTTACTAGAATAAAAATAGTATTTTTTCTAAAATATGTTGTAAAAAAATATTATGTTTCGGGATTAAAAAAAATAATACAACGTAAAATATTTTAAATTTGCGTGATAAAACTTATTATGATTATAACAGCTAAATTGTATTGACTACAAAAGTAAAAATAATAAATATTGCAATTATCTTGAAAATAGATTTTAAATCCAACTATCTAATGAAATATTATATTACTTGGTACTAGTAATACCATTGATTAATAATATTATGTGATATAATGTAAGTAATATTTATTCGCGCATTATAATTCATTAAAATATGTACATATCTTGTTAAGAAAGGGCCCAAATTAAGGAAAGGGCCCGAAAAAATTGTAGGCACTCCCCCCCGCTCCCCCGAAATTCAGGTCTGCGCACGCCTATGTACCTACATTACTCCATTTAAATTATTTTTCATAGTAGGAAGGTGTGAATAAGAGTGATAGACATAATTGGAGTATATTTTTGTTTTGTAGTCGAAGTGGCTGCATTAATCTCCCTTCGAGATTTCTGGAAATAATTTTAATAATGAAGCGTTTTAAATAAATCAGTACAACAACATTTTGGAATACCACGCATGGATACGTGCCACAGAGAGTTATGATCGGTACGAGATGAACTTATTAGTAAAATATAATCTTATTTGTTGGCTGGATGAAAGTTTATCTCTAAAATGAAAATAAACCTGTTCATTGACTTCTCTATTCGATAACAAAGGCCACATTTGTGTATTTGATTCCACGGTCGTTTCTTTTCGTAATTCATCATAACAACAGTTATTATCTCTGGAAAATTCTAATTTACGGAAATCTAAATGTAATATCAATCGATGCATAATAATTAATATGCCTAATATAGTTTTTTTTCTTTTATATTCTGATTGGAGAAAGTAAGTAGGTAGGTACTTATGTGTTAAAAAATAAACTTCGTTGGAATATATTATATATTTCGTTGACTATTGACGTATCATGTATACCATATTAAATATATAGAGTATAATTTTATTTTATTATAACTAGGATCGACATTTGTTACATTTGCATAATGTTATTGGTAAATAGCTAGTTTTTATCAAAATATGTTTCATGGCCTAATAATTCAGTTTAAAACATTTTATTTTGCATAATTTTTGTATTTTTACGATTTTATGCAATTTTAGAGCATTATGTACAATTTCGTAAATGTTAAAGACATTTTTAACTTGATGAATCGAGAATTTTCACGAAATAATAAATCGTTCGAGATTTTTCAAATATCAGAATGCAGTTAGGGAGCTAAATTTGTTGTTTTGTTTTCATTATTAAAAACAATCTTTGTTTGGTTTTCAGATTAACAGAAATTCAAAAATCAAAATCTATGCCATTTTTATCAATAATTTAAATCATTTTCAGTGTATAATATATTATAAGATATAAGTAATCATTTAATTGAAAACTTTAGAATTTATTATAGTTTTTTTTTTTTTTTTAGAGCATATTTTGGTAATTATGTGAGTATAAATTCATACATATTTAATTGATTATCAGGGTAGGTAACTCTATAATTATCATTTTTATCATTCTTAATTATAACATTATTGTCAACATAGTTATATTTATATGCAAATTGTATAATGCTTTATGAACAAAAAAGTCTTATTTCACCATAATAGTTAACACTGCAAATCTAACATTTTTTTTTTTTTTATCAAAAGTTAATCATATTATTAATTTTTAAATATAGAAGATCATTCGAAAACATAACGACTTTTAGTTCGATTAATGTAATATTTAATGGATAGCAATTATTTATCTAGTACCTAGATAGATATCATGTAAGGTTAGGTTATATACATACATCTGTACATAGGTGTATAGGTGAATATATATTATATATTATTTTAGAGTACTTATTTAGTTAATAACTAAATTAGCGTTGGTATAAAAATGTGTATAATATTTCTATAATAGCTATAGATATTATAGTAGGCGCCTACTGTAAAATTAACATATACTTGTGTATTATGTAATAATTCCAAAGGGTATATATTATATATGTATTTATTAGACGTCATATTTGAAGACTATATATAGCATATGCAGAAAGGATTACATAAGAATTATTGATTACCAACTTATAGGATGAAGTACAACAATAATTTTCTGTTACCTACTTAATCGTAATATAATAATACGTATATTGTATACCTACAATTATAAACACGTAAGCCATTAGTTATATAACTATGATCAATAAGATAGAGATAGACAAATGCTTAAAATAATAAAGAATTAAAAAAATATATGAACATTTATTAAGTTATGGTTTTTTATCGAAATGATAAGATCCTGATACTGAATGTTAAAACAAGTATAAATATCTACTTCCTGCATGAAAAATACGTCACAAACTCACGAAACTCCCATCCGTGTCTATACTCCGCAGTACAAATCGTATATTATAATATAAAAATCTCGTGTCACAGCGTTTGTTCGGGATGAACTCCGAAACTACTGGATCGATCTTGATGAAATTTTTTACACAGTGTGTAATTTGATCCTAATTAAAAAATAGGATAGTTTTTATATCGATTAAGACGCTCAATATTTTTGCAATATGCGGGAAACGCCGTGTTGGGACAGCTAGTAAATTATAAAATTTCACTTAACCGGTATCGTGCGATCAATTTACGGTTGTCATATGGCAATGCTGCACAAGCGTACAGCATGTCCCAATATGATTAATACTATTAAAAAATCGGGGAATTTGCTATGCTGTATAGAAGTGCACATGAATTGCCTCACATTTAACCCTCGAATTGCCTCCCGTAAATTGTTTTTTAAAAAGGTTACTATCGAATTGCCTCCCGATTTCCAAAATATCATGAGCTTGAATGGCCTCTTATTTTAGATTCTCGTGTACTGGAATCGCCTCCGATAGCTATAATTAATCGATTTAGGTATAATATTACATATTAAAAGAAATATTTATATTAATTAAATAAACTGAGAAAATTGAGTTAATATATCGATTGATTTAATGTCAATTAATATTACCTAAAGGTCAGGTTATAAATAATTATAATATTTTAGTAAATAGACCGACTCATCAGTAATAATATTAATAATAATAAAAAATCATAAATACTCAAAACATAAAATAATTTCGATGAAATATCATTCTGTTATACATTCAAAAACTTAAGTTTGTATATAATGATGGACTAATCTTTAACTGATAATAAGTGATCGACGAGATTGCCGCATTGAATAAATTAATTACCCGGAGACAATTCGAGTGAAAAATAATTACTTACATAAATTTGGGAGGCAATTCGAGTGTCACAGCCGTAAGATGTATATCACGTATATAGGTAGTCAAGTACATAGAGGTATATCAGGGGCGACCAACTTGCAGCTCGCGGGCCGTATGCACTTCTCGTCAAAGACAGATACGACTCTTATTTATAAAATCAACATTTACTTACTATTATTATAAATTTTAATTTTTTTAATAAACATCTACATTGTAATGGATGACATGTGTTAAATTTGAATTCAACTATAGATCTTTGTACCTACGTGACTATATAAGAAAAACGATTCTGAGCGAAACCTATATCTCGTACGATATTTTATTAGACGCGTACTAGACTTTATTAGTAAAAATATAGATT
Source organism: Rhopalosiphum padi (assembly GCF_020882245.1). NCBI lineage: Eukaryota > Metazoa > Arthropoda > Insecta > Hemiptera > Aphididae > Rhopalosiphum > Rhopalosiphum padi. The sequence continues at coordinate 16,697,553 of NC_083598.1, read as the reverse complement.
TCAATAATTTTGAAACAAATTTTATTATATAAGGATGTACGGCTTACGTTAGAAGTTTAAATTAACAAAATATTTATCAGAAAATCTTAGCACCGACAATGTACTCAAATTCCTAAAGAAGACTGAACTGCATACACAAATTTAGAATTTTATTATTTTATCTGTATGTGTATTGTTTATTTTCTCTACTTTGTCTCTCTTTATCTATCTAATATTGTAAGACAATTCCTAAATTGTAAATGATTAGTTAAATTAAGATTATTATATTTATAGCCAATAGTTCACCACGGCAGTTTTACTTGGAAAAATAAATTAGATAGATCAGTATTTTTAATAAACGATTAAGTTTAAAAATTAAAATTATTAAGCAACTTATAAATCAGTATGGCGCAGATTCTCACTGTTATGTTTAAAGAAATTGTTTTCAAAATTAACTATTAATTTTTATTTAAAAGCTTAAAAAAAATAATTTAATATTTAATACAACTTGTAATGTATAATATGTTATGTATACATTATTTATATTTTATTTTTCATAGTCAGTTTTATTGTATTATGCATAGTGTGTAAACCACTTAAAAAAAAATTTACTAAACAAAATTTGAATTAATTAAATTAAAAAAATATATATATATATATAGATTAACTACTGACCTGAAATAACCTTGCCCGTTTTATATAAGTACATCAGTTTTGCACAAAAATTGTGAAGATTATACCAAAATACAATTAGGTAGACGTGCTTAGAAACGAGTGCTCCCTATTTGAATTTTTTTGAATTCTGTGGGGTATATAGTTTGAGCATTGTTTTTGAACGAATGCGCATGAAATACAGTTATTTGTGCACAATCAGAATTGAAAATATCACAATAACAAATTCTTGTTGAAGAAAAGAAAATCGACCTTAGTTCTTAGGTAACTGTTTGGGCAGATTTAGTGATGATGGACGACGAGGTACCTCTAAGGGAGAGTAAAGCCGGGTCTACATAATATAGGTCAAAGTCACTGAAAATAAAATTTAATTAGGTAGGTAAGGTTAGGTTACGCTTTAGTCAACTATATAATAACAAAATATTATATTGTAATTTTTTTTTTTTTGTCAAATTAAGTATTTATCACAACTTTTAATTACCAGTGTGAATATGTAACATACCTATTTGAATAGTTCAAATATGTTATATATTACTGTATGTATAGATGCTGTTTAAATTTAATTCTTTTTTTTTAAATACAAAACATAAAACATAATATGAGGCGTTTAGTTTCAAAACCAGCCATAACAATTTTTCGAAATTGTTCAGGAACAACAAAAAACAATATCACTAGATGGGTGATTTTGATACAAATCACCATTTTCCATGGTCAGTTTAGACCTGTTATAGCCTTTTTTGATGTTCAATATTTTTACAGCGCTTGTATTACAGTGTGACAATTTAGAAAATGCGAAAAAACCAGTTTTCAAAAAATTTGCTTTTGGCTGGTTTTGAACCTACGCGCCTCATATTACACTTAGTAAAATTTAAAATATAAATATTCAAATTAAAACTTCAATAATCCTATTTATACAAATAAGGTACGTTCTAAAACATACAGAATTAAACCGAAATACAATAATAAAATATTATCTTATGTTTATACATAAAAAACATAGGTAATATTTAATCATTTAATCAAAATCTACATTATTAGACACAGTTATCCTAGAGCAATATAAGTAAAAAGGTTAGATTTTACATAAGTATAATACAATAACATCTCAATTGTTTTTAAGATTAAAACTTTAAAATTAATCTTTATTGTGTTATGTAGTTAACAATTCAAAAAGTTAGTGTTAAATGTTTTTAATAAAGCAGGGATAAATGTGAGATACGTTTTTTCAACGTGGTCGTGGACTAACATGTTTCGAAGAATAAGGAAGTAATGCTATTGAATAATAGATAAGTTTCAATATAATGTACCTAGTACCTACTATATTACAGTGTAAGTACTTGAGCAGTTAGAAAAAAAACCGTTGATCAGGAGTTTGATAGCATTATTGTTATTTCGGAGTCGATCGTTAAGTATTACTTGACTAACGCGCAACTGCCAACTGCGCGAGTACACTCTAAGTCAGATAAGCATGATCGACAGGTTTTTCTATTCTTAGCTAGTATTAGTATATAAATATGACTATATTACTATAACAAGTTGTTATGAATAATGAATAACACCAAATGAAAAATTAATTAATTTTATTTAAACTAATTAAATAAATGAAAAATAATGTTTTATTTTCAAACATTTGAATAAACAGTTTTAACGACATCATAACTGCAAAAGAATAAAAGTTTGATCTCAACTTATTTTACATTGTAGCAAGAACAACTCGATACGAATAATTAATTATCATGTACGTAAATACACAATAAACAAATATTATATTTACATTTACTATAAAGTAGGCGATGAATTGCTAGATTACATGTATATAATTAAATTTCATATAACTTTTATACGCTATAGTTAGCCTTATTATAGGTAGGTAAATAATATTAGGTCCATTTCGTCAGTTAGATTTTAATATAACCAAACCTTGATAGTATTTTGTACTTTTTTTGTAAAATTGTGTACACCCCCCCCCCCCACCCACCAAACACGAACAAACCCATTTACCCATTTTTACTATACGCGTATACTGGAGAAACATTTCCTCAGCACGCCTTTGCCAAATATTTATTTTTATTGTCATCATCATATTTTTTCTACCAAAAGTCCGAAATATCAATTTAAAATTTTTTATAAAATCATATTAAAATATTTTAGTAAGATAATATTTATAAATATTTTAAAAAAAATAATTGATATGCGATATTCTGTGGCTCAACCGTGGTTGAAGGAAGCTTCGTAGTATGGATGAAAAGGAAATATTAAATGTAAAATAAAATTATTTTATACTTCTTATACTCGTAGGTTAGGAATGTTTTGTTTATATTATTTTAAACAAAATACATAAATAAATATTTAATGATTACCTATTGAATATTTACTTTATATTACAGTATTTCAACATTAACATTTTTTTTTTGTCGCCGGTTTTACATTTTACTTTAAGTCATCGTAAAATTCCCAATGTCCGTTTGACCTATATGAAAATGCTTATTGTAATGACCATTTGTTACTCTTAATATTGTTTATGTATCTAAAACTGAAAAATAAAAAGTAATATTAAATTTATATTTAAAATACGTATAGGTATCTAATTTTTTTGTATTGTTTTTAATCTATTAAATTTGATAATGGAAAAATTATATTCCAAAAGAGAAACAGAATTAATTCGAATTATCATATATTATAAATTATAATAATTAATTATCCTGATTTTAATAAAATACATTTATTTTGAAAATATATAACTTCATAAATTTGTAAACAATTTACCATAAGTCCATATTATATTATATATATATAAATACAGTCAGGTGCAAATTGGCTACATCATCCCTTGCTCTAAAATATATTTTCCCCTAGTGGTATAAATGTGCCTTAAAATTACTCTACCTAACATTAATGTAAATTTTGAAGGTGAAGTTACAATTCCCTGATAAAGTTATTGGTAGATCAATTGGTAGATTTATAAAATAATTACAACAATCATAAATAATACATTTGAAATAGACATAAAGAAAATAGGTTAATCAGATTGAACAAATTTTTTTTTAAATTTATACTTTAAAATTTATTATAAACAATGTTTATATTATTATTAATTCTGAAACCAGTACAAACAGTGTTGTAAACTGTTTAAATATTTAATAATGTATCGAAATAAGGACGTAACCAAAATCATTTATGACATTTGTATGCAATTAAAGAATTATAAACAATTATTTTGCTACATCCTACATGCTAGAATAAAAACTAATATATTTAAATCAACTGAAACGTTGCTTAATGTTCATAACATAATAATAAGATTATTGTCCAGCACCGGAAACCCGACACGATAAGAAGAACAAGAATAACTAATAATAGTCAATAGTAAAATATATTATACATAATAATTATAAATGTGTTATGTAAAAAAACTTCCCGGATACTAATCTACAAATCGTTAAAATAATATAAATAATATAATAATCAATGTTAGGGAGATACCCAATTTTTTTAAATAATAATAGGTATATTTAATTAACGTAGATTACTAGAAATTATTTTTAATATTATTTAAACATTGATTATAAATACAATTGTATAGTCAATGATATCGGAAGCTATAGAAATATTTAAGTTTGCGGTAATTACCTATTTCTGTTTTTGTCCACGTCGTCGACGACAATAACGATTAGCAATTATTATTATATAAATATTTATTATTTTTAGTTTGTATTTCGTTAGCCCTCAGAATGAAAATTCCTATTGTCATTATTATAATAATAATTATATTATATTATATTAATTATATTGTATTACACACTATATTATATCCATAGACTATATGGATATACGATATCTATAATAATTATATCCACCGTTGTCGAACATCGCCGTGTGCCTCGTATTAGTCGTACTCTTAGAACTACGGTCTTTATTGTGAAAAAAACATAGATAAGGGAACGACTCGACGTGTGACCATGGTCCATGGCGTGGGCGTATATACAGACACTGAGACACAGCATGCTAATTTTTAGTTAAGACTTTTCTTATTTTTGTATTTTAGTGTGTTTTTATTTTTTTATTAATAATATTTTGAAATCCACATAATTTATGTAATTTAATTTTTAACATTTATGCTTATTTTATGTATTATCTATAATTGTATATGTGAAAAGCCAATTTGCATATATACCAATAAAATAAAAAAACACGCAGAATACGTATGACGCTGGTTGCAGAATATTTACTCACAGGTATTCATTTTTATATTATTTTTCTTAAAAAAACATAATTGATCAATTTTTTAGGTGTAATAATTCAATAACCATTTTATGTTAATGTTAATATAAAATTGAATTAATTCTTTTAGTTATTAGATACAACATTAACCACACAGCAAACTAATACACATACACATGCTTCTACATGTGTGTACCCTTATAAATTTGGTACTTTATTTTCAATGCATTAATTTCAAAGTCAGATTATTTCGTACAATTTATTGCTAAAATATGGGGAAGACTAAAAATAAATTGAATAGTGGTAGCTAAAATATAAAAATTAAAAAAGTTATTAAAATTAATTGCAAATGACAAAAATCAAAAGAAATTGTGTTTTAATTCATTATCATCAGTTAGTATTGCATTTTCTAATACACTAAAATACTCATCTAATTATAAAAATGTTGATCATAATAAGTTCTTAAATTATGAAAATCAATGGAAAGAAAAAGAAATAATTTATGAGACATCTGTAATAAATGTAGAATCTATTGCATTATTTCATTTAATACCAAATGTACATCTGAAGGAATGAATAAACTGAATATAGGTAGACAATGAATAAGTTACTCAAGTTGGAAAAAAAAAGTTTATGAGGAAGTTAAAAACTGTTTAAAACCTTTCGAATCTGTTGAAAATTTGAAATCTATCCCTAATTGTCAACTCAAAACACATTCACTAATCACTAATACAATATTGACGATTCTAATTCCGAATTAAAATGTGTAGAAATTGGAATAGAACATAAAAATATTAAAGTTGATTTTAAAACACATTTTGATGCTTTTATATTTGTATCTCCAAATATAAATGATCGTATAGTTGCTAAATCAAAATTTTTAGAGTATCATCCTATTCAACCGATTGTTGCCAATAATTCCAAAGTTAGGTTTGATCCTAAAAACATTTATTTTTGAAAAATAGCAAATAATGATATTGTTTAAAGAAAATGGATTTCATATTATGCTTTGCTTTTAATAACAAAATATATTGTAGTACTTGCATGGCATTTTCAGTTGATAAAAATAAACTGTAAATAAAATTATTAAAATAATTGACCAAGAGATTCAATCCTCTATTTTCAACGAAATAAAATCCATTGGTCAATTTTCTCTAGGAGCGGATTTCACTCAAGATATTCCAATAAATGATCAATTAAATATTTGTGTTTGTTATGTATAACAACGTCCAAGGATATGTTAAAGAACGACTATTAACCATGGTGTTCAAGGATCAATTTTTAAAGATTTTATTTTGTCTTGGTAAATTTATTATTTTTATCAATATTATAGTTATTGTACTTGAGGTGAACATAAAAATGTATAACTGAGGTATGAGAATTGCACTTAGGAAGCAAGGAGGCTGGTATATATTTGTAATTTTTCTTTAGTAATATTTATCAACCATATCACAATCGCCAAATTCAAATTTATGATATTTTTAAGGTAATTAAATATAATAGGTAGAACCTATTATCAATTTATCTTTACTTTTTTACTATACAACTGTATCATTTTAGGAAATCTCTTTTTTTATATAATTGTACAATTTTAATTGAATATTTACTGTAACTTGGTATACCTATTTACGTTTTTAAATTGTTTTCAATATTTTTATAACAAAATAAAATATTTTAATATTTTATAAATAATCTACTTGTTTTATATATGCCTAAAAATATTTGTTATTTGCCATTTTTGTATATCAAGTAGGTTAACATTATTTTTTCGAAAATATTGCATTTATTATATTATTAGTATTTAATTATTATAATACCTATATTTATATACCAGATTCTATTAATTTATATAAATTCGTTTTGTAAATACCTTAAAATAGTAAAATTAGGTTTCACAGTAAAAAATGGATAATAATAAATCTTAAAATAAATAAAAAATTTCATTGCGCTTAATAAAATTAATAATAATATAATTTGAGTAAAAGTTTTAGGTTTCTACAAAACATAATTTTAAAGTTTTTAAAAAAAATTAACATTGATATTTTATCGTTTAAATAAATAATTTTCTTTAAATTTAAATTTTAAACTTCTTCGAAATTCAAATGCCTATAAAAATAATTGTTTTTATATCTTTTTTAACTCCAGAATGAATAAAAACCTACGATGAATATTATATTATATTTTCAAACTTAAACTATAAAAACTAAAGATTTTATAAATTTTTTACAACAAAATACTTTCAGTTTGTAATTTTTTTTTGGGTGCGCCATTGGGTGATTTCCCCCTCCCGTCAACCAAATCTCATAAAATTTACTTATTGTATAACATGTAAATACAGATTGGTAATATTATATTCAATTTTGCTTCAATAAAAAAAAAGGTTAATCATTTTTGTTTGTTTTTCCCAATTAAAACAATTTGTTTTACTTGTACAAAATTATAAAAAGAGTACAAAGTACTGTCTAGGTTTAATATTAAAATTAGAAAATAGTAGTACTGGCGAGACTGACTTTTATTATTATGCGTTAAGATAACGCAACACCTGTATAATATTATACTATTATAGTTGTATCCATCTTACAAAATGCGTAACATAGCAAATCTATGCTCAGGAGATCATGTTTAGCTCCGTTACATAAGGGTAGGGTGGTCAATTTTTTTTTGTAGGGGGGGTGTTGTAGCCCTCCTAGGGGAAGACATGTGACGACTTGTGGGGGGCTTTGCCCCCACACCAACAAACCAGTATAAATCTGCAAATATACACCATAAAATACAAATAATTTGTGGACATTTTATTATTTTTTATTTTTAGTTCTCCAAACTAAATATTAAATAACACTCATACTTTAAATAATAGCAATATTATAGTTTATCTAAATTCTAGGTATTTAATTATAAATAGGCATTGAGTTAAAAAATACTTTATTCATCAAAGGGTCGTTCTTACAATATCCCCTAATGTGCTGGTTAATTGGATAACAATATTTTAGAAGGCAAGACAATGAGTTTTTTCCATTATTCCTAATATAATGTTCGTTATATCGTTTAGAAATAGCGAACATTTCAAAATTTTTTAATAAACTTTAACTTTTTAAATTTTAATTTCCTTAAAAAAAACTCATCGTTTTGTTCTCCAAAATATTGTCATCTTTTAATTTTATAATAGGTATATTAATTACTTTAGAACCAAAATCGAGCGAGTTCTACTGATACTGCGTAAACTCGTTTTGTTTTTGTCTATGTTGTACGTGTGTAAGACGGTGACTACATATGCGGATGCGACGTCCTCTTAAATTTAAATAAATATTTCAAATAAGCACAATTTAATCTAAACGACATAATATTGATAGACAGAAATTACGCACTGTTGTATAATATTATAAGAAATGTAATGGATAAAGTGACATAAAACATAAACAATTATTTTTATTGATATAATTTTTTTGATCAACGACAATAATTAGTAATTTGAAATATCGTAAAAGTTATTAGATTGAATATTTTTAAAATTTAGATGGTTCAACATTTTTGAGAGGCTATTTTTCGAACTGGGTTGCTAAGCCCCCCTCCAAGCGGTCCAAGCCCTCCTAAATACGCCTATCCGTTAGTATAAAAATTAGAGTAAATCAAACTATTATGAAACTTAATATTAAGAACATTATCTATGTTAGTATGTTGGTTTTTTACGATAGTTCAATTTTTAGCAAGTTATGCATGTATAATATAGAGCATAAATTAAAAATGCTCATAACCAACATAAAAACTAAATAATTTTAAAAATTCAACATACTAACACAGATGATGTTCTTATCATCAAGTTTTATAATAATATGTCGATTCACTTTAATTTTTAAACTAACAAAGCCAAACACGATCTACTGAGCGTACATTTGGCATGTTATGTAGTTGTAAGACGGAGACAACATATGCAGATGTTGAGTCTTCTTAGGATCAACTATTTTATTATTTTTAAATCTGCCCAAATCTATGTTTAGTTAGATATGGTTTTAAAATGTAACCATGTAAATAATATGCTAACATAAATAATTATAAAACGCAATTCATATTTTTTTAATTTAAAAATAAACAGACAAAAGAATAGCAATTAAAAAAAATAAAATTTCGAACAAACCAAAAAATTATCCATATTCAATCTAAAATTATAATTTAAATTAAACATTAACACTATAACATAAAATTCGTATTTTGTTATTTTAGCTAATATAAATTAAAGTAATCCGTATTAACATCAAAATTACACTCATAATGTTAGGTAAACTTTCATTTAGCACCAACATTTTCCAATTCACTGAACTTCAATAGTTGTATTTCAGAATTATTCAAGGACAGACCAAAACTACGTTCAATGGTCTGTTTGATGTCAGCTCCCATTAATGAATCCATTCCTAAATCAGCTAAGGTAGATGTAGGCTTAACTGAAAGTGGATCTTGAATCCCTACATAATGAAAGAAAACATTCGAAAAATATTGTCTTATTTTATAAAAAAACTATAAACTAAATTAAGATTATTTTTAGCTTTATAGAATATAAAGTATGAACCAGACTTAACATGTTCTAAAAAAATAAATACTACTTATATACCAGTGATTCTAAATTCCCATGTACACGATTTTACATATATCTAGCTTTTCATTCACACGATTCCGCACAATATAAATTTCCAACGTTCCGATTGTATTTTAAAAATAATTTCAGACATCAAAAGTTTTTCTCCAAAGTATTTCTGAATAGTCAACAGTATTTTTATCAGAAGTAAATCCCTAGATATCGCGGAAGAAATTGTAATAGACTTTAATTAAATTATTTATTCTAATCAATTTTTAGTATTTATACTATTTTTTTATATTTATTTTCTATTATTTAGGCATCTAAAAACAAATAATCATTAATGACCTTTATCATAAATTAAAAAATGTTAATTTACTAAACTTTTTATTACATTTTGTATGTGCATTACTTTTAGTTATTTGGTTATTTGTTTTATCAGGTATATTAACTAATTCGTTTATAGTAATTACAATAAAATTGATAAAAATAAATATTATAATTATATAAATTTGTTTTTACCATACATAGTAACATTGTAGCAATGGAATCGTGTTACATTTCAGATAAAAAAAATTTGTTTTTATTTATCACTAAAAATTATTAAAAACATACCCATAATTCCGGAGACAAATTCTGTGAGCGATTGTGATTTAGAATTCTCCGTCAGTTTTCTTTTGGTTGGTATCACGTGCGAAGCAACGACGGCTGAACTTTGTGTTAATAGAGTATCCAACGCTCCTAGGCAAGATGATATTTTTTGGGCCAGTGTTCCATTGATTTCTTTTTCTTCATTACCACGAGTTAACAGATATGCCATTCCTACGTCACCTATGCTTCCCCATTGGATAGATTGCTGTATAATGAAAAGAGGTGAAAATATATAAAAATCTATAGAGATGCCGACGTATGTAATGTACAATTTTTGATTCTATGATATATGGTATAAAAACAATTTATTCCTTACTGCCGGAAGTCCTCGTTTTTGTCTTTGCTCCGAAATCCTTTCCATGATAGAATTTGCATAACCGTAATTGGTCTGGCCCCTGTTGCCACGGCCACAAGAAATAGACGAAAACGTGACAAAATAATCCAAGTCCTTGCTAACGGCTTCCGATGCTTCGTCTAAAAATTTAGTAGTTAAGACTTTACTGTTGTACACAGTCTGGAAGTTATCAACTGTTTGATTTTCGAAAATTCGATCTCTCAAAACCTAAATAGTTAAAAAATATTATATACAGTGTATATAATATTTAACTATACAAGTATAATGTAAAATACCGATTAAAACTTAATATACAAAACAATGAAATTCGTACCCCAGCTAAGTTGAAAATTCCACCAACTGGACCTAGACTGAGAGCCAATTTAACAGTGTCTTTAGCCCCCGACGATGTAGTCAGATCAAATGTGCTGATTTCCACTTTGATGTCTTTGCTTTTCCAAACATTTACTCTATATTTTTGGTATCCTGTTTGAATTCCACTTCGAGAACAGAGAATAATATTCTTTGCTCCGCGTTCTACTAGCCACTCGGTAAGTTCCATTCCAAATCCACCGAGGCCACCTAAAAAAAACTTCAATTATATCGAGAATCAAAATGCATTAAGATAAAAATTTAGGTACCCGAAAGTATGTAACTCTTGCTTGGATCAAAATAAACCCGTCGGTATGCTGCAAAGTTCAATATTGGTGAATCCCCAGACACTTCAATAATTATTTTGTTTCCAGTCTTGTTAGTAGCGTATGATCTAATGAATACCACAAATTGAAAAATATCTTAAATAAAAACATCCAATATGATTAAAATTCACCTGAAAGCCGACTCGATATCAGAATATGGGTAAATAGTGAACGGTAGTGGTTTTACAACTCTCATTTTTATTCTTGAATCGATAAATGAATAAATAAAATCTGCAGATGGATTATTTACAATAGAAATATCTTCAAACTTTGCTGATATAACTCCAAATCCATTTGGCGAATCTAAACATAATAAAATCATTAGATTATAATCGTATCTGCTACTAAATAAATAATTAGCTATTCGAAAAATAAACATACTAGTATAAGTACTAATACATAGTATATTATATATATATATATATGTATTAATTTATTATTATATTTATAATAATAAGGGTGGGTAATTCATTTTATTATTTGTAAAATTCTTCTAATACATATAAACAATATACATAATATATACGGTGATACCATATTTTTAAATTTACTTGATAAGACTGATATGTCTGTATTTTCGGTAATGATAATTTTTGCTTCATCAGCAAGAAGATCTGGCAGGTGTTCAGAACAATACTTCGGCAAAATAACATAATCGACTCCTTGATTTAGAGTCAACGATAATACCATGTGAATGAATTTTGAATCAAACCTTGTAGTTGAAACCTGACTGACCTTAAATATATAAGATAAACATGGTATCATGAAACCAATTATCCACTATTTTCTAATGTACATTTCGATAACTCACTTCTGGGTAAATTAATTTAATAGCATCCAGCTGTTCATTAGTTTCAGCTACAATAAATACTTTGCACTTGAGAGATAGTGCAATAGAAATAGCCGCGTAGTTTATACTGTTTTCGCTAGCAAATACCAACACATTTTTTGATTCCGATAAATTTCCTTTGTGTATTAATGCATAAGTGGCCTAGATTTTTGTTAGAAATTTATTTATTTGACTCAATGATTATGATTTTATGATTTACACTTTACCACAAAGTAGGAGTACGAAACAGTGGCGGCTTGTCTCAAAGTCCAACTTTCTGGTACATCCCATAAAATTGCATTACTCTCATTGACTGTTGTTGAAAGAGCACCAGTTTTAACCAACCCCATTACTTTTTGGCCATTTGTTTTAGTACCAGAAAATTCTACTCCAAATTTGGTTTTCTAAAAAAAAAAAAATAAATATGCGTGTTTTATAAAAACGTATAATACTATTGTCAATTAATTTTAAATCATCAACCATTGAAGAGACTGCAGATAAATCGACATTGTTTACACCAGCATAAGCTATTTTTATGGAACCACTGGTGTCAGTGCTGTTGGAATATCTGTAATTAACATAGACATTTAAAATAAACGCATAGCGAAAATAAAATAAAATAGCTACTTTGACGACTGGACCCATTGAAGTGTTGTCAGATCACCTTTGGACTGTACGGACACTTTGGCTTCAGTTGTTTGAACGTTTGAAGCAATTTTCACATCAATTGGAAAATGTCTGTAGGATCCCCAAACACCATTTCTTTCCACATTAAAGAACAGATCGTTTTCAAGTAATGAAGCAAAATCTTTCAAAGTATATTG